>NW_017803046.1:2321145-2539516 GCF_001625305.1 Branchiostoma belcheri | reverse complement strand
CTGTCCAGTATTAGCAATTTGCCGTTTCCCTGACAGAAAAAAGGTTCAAACCAAACATGTTCGCAAGAAGTCTTACCTTTGAAACGGGTATGCAGTTACTTCTGCTCACAACTGTTGCTTTCAGTTGGTTGTTATCCCCATATGGCGATGCTAGTGTCGTTCCAAACGTGCATCCTTCTCAGATGTTTACGACAAGACTCGGGCGTCCTGCAGATTGGGTCACTGAACCCCCCACTCAGGGATGGGAGAGGCCCAGCTGGACGATTTGAATTTTGACAAACACTTTCCTCGGGGGTGTGGCCTGGGTGTTGTCGGGCCAGCTGATTGGGTAGCCGGGCATCGGGTGAGGTGACGTCGACATGCAGTTGGCGCGAAAAACGCACACCTGATCACAATCCCTGTTACAGGTATCACAACAACTACCAGAGGGACCAGTCAGGAGAAAATCATATGCGGGACATACTGGTTTTTACGGCTAATCTCAAAGCAGATGTTAGGACGGTTTTTCTGACAGTTGCCTTGATGAAGGACAGTCAGAAAACCCGACTGGCCAAAAACTATTCATACTAAATACATCTGCTTGCAGATGTAACGCTTCATGTAACTTGTAAATGGTTACACCTTCACATATTGACCAAAGCGCGCCTTGCAAATCCACCACTGCCAGACAAATGTTAATATAAACAAACGTGTTCTTTCATATCAGAGGGATCGACAGCCAACCGACTTTCTTTCATAACCATAAAGTTTGGAGGCAAAACTACAAACTGCACAAGACAGAATCGTTCAGCATGGTAAGAATATTATATAGATAACATCACAAAAGCCATTTTTGCACATTACATAAGCTGTACATTTGACAAAAGTCCACAGAAATAACAAAAGTACAGCAAAACAGGTCTCATTGCATCACATACAGATGTCACAAATCATACATTGTTGGCATTTCAACTTCTTGCTTCATATCATAGCCATAATGTTATGTCAAACTATTTACAAATCTAGCAAAGAATATTTTCATATTCAACAAGGCTATGAAATAAATTACACATATTTCAGATTGTTTCAAACCGTTGATAATATAACTACAAAAACATTGCAGACATTCGAATGGTGTGCGCTCATTTTTAAACAACTCTAATAATCAGATAATATTACAAAAGCAGTTAATCATTGTATACAAAATCTGTTTCAAAATGTTTTTTCTCGTGTTCATGCTGCTGGAAAATGTGTCCGGGAATAAAGTCACAAGCTTCACATTATCTATCCATTTCTTTTGTCTCGACCATGGCTAATTTTGTCATCATCTTCAACATGAAAGAAAATAACTGTACTGCCCTTAGTGAACTATCTATGACTCTTAAAGAACATATCCACTTTGTTTCTTTTTTTTCAGATTTTGATAAAACAATGCATGTACATGTACATAATTTATCACCCTTTCAGTCTACAGCAAATCCAACACAATCATTGGCTAGCATACAGATTTTTGTCTGATTAAATTTCCTTTCCTTCTTTACTTTACTGACAAGCATTCTTGCTGCTTTCAAAAATATTTCTGGTGAATGGCTCAAACTCTTCTTTCTTTTTTTTGTCATTCTTTGGTTTGTAAAAGATGGTTGACACCTAGCCAGCACTAGCATAAATGTATTGACCATACAAGGGCAACATGTCCCAAGGGTAACTAGTATCACATATTATGAAGTAGAATGTTTTGCACCATTTGTGTATTAATATGCATGGAGTGTACTGAAACGTCTAGTTATAGAGACAAAACCATCTTCATTTGCATCATCATCTATAAGCACAAAGATTTCCTGTCCGTCATTTCTTGTGCCTACCAGTATATCTACTACTGTGATCTATTGTCCAGTGAAGGCCACAATTACACAGAAAAACACGAATACCAGCAATGACAATCATTTAACCCACTTGTGGTACTACTGTATACATTAATGTATGTACACAAACACAATCACTCATTGGAACAACGTACATGTACATCACCATCAACACTATCTCTAACTGTACAGAGTTTCCTAGCCACACAGAGGTTCTTCTTTGTAAAGTACTGTCATAGCATGGCACGTTGAACATTTGCTGCTGTGACGTGGTCTTGTGCCCTTGCAATAGCCCACAAGTCATAGACTATGCACATGTGACAGTTTCCAACCAAGTCAAACCTGGATACAGGGGACTTGAATGGATGATAGAGCAACTAAAATGAAGTTGTTATGAAAACCTGTTCCTTACAAAGGAGGAAGATGACACAAAATCAAATTTTTACTTCATGATTTCTAGAGAAAATCTCTTTTACATGGTTCACCTTTTAGTTTACTTATATTTTAGTAAGCAAATACACAAATTATGATTGGCAAAATAATTATTGATACAACAAAATACAGTCTACTTGATACAAGGCCAGCCAACAGTATTGGAGAAAGATACTTCATCATTTCATATCTCTTCACTCTTGGTGTTCCAAGTATTGCCAGTAGTCTCTCAAGTTAATTTTCCCCATAATTTGACATGTCTGTACAATTCTGATGGTCTTTCAAAGTACTTCTATTCAGAGTGGCTCTATACACTAAAGCATGGGTCTGTTAAAGGCCACAATGTGATTGAGATTGCTACATGTCTGCCTTGCTTAGTACTAGCGATTTCAACATTTTATAACTTGATTGATACAAGTTTTCATGGCTTGTTAAATAAGTATTGCCCACGCTTTTAACATGAGAGCATTACTACACTAACTAGTGTACATTGGACCTTTTAACAGTTCATGTGTATATAAAGTATGCTACAGCTGCATAGCCAAACTACACAGCACAACAGGAGTTCCTACATGTTCAGTGTCTCAGACATTCAAGTAGGTAAAAGGTTTCACTGTTTCATACTTTTTTTACAACACATTTCTCATCGTTGCTACTGACCATAGAATTTTGATAGCAGCACCAGAACACAATGTACATACACACATCACTCACTTCCACCTTATCACAGTCCCTAATAGTCTCACATACAGCAAGTTGGTTACAGTGTGTACTGTATTGCAGAGGTCTGTTCTAAACTGTCTCGTAAGGTCTTACATGTATGGTAACTGTTTACATAATACATGTAGCTACTATTGATACTTCATGTACATGTATGCCAATATTCATCTGTTATACCCTAAACCCCTACATGGGATTTCAGAATCAGCTCCTTCTTGCGATATCTCCTTCCTCTCTTCATCTTCACTTCTATTACATAACTTTGTAGCACAGCTTTCTTATGGACAAAACAGGAAGAATTAGAAGTGCGTGTTTAAGGGGTGGGGGGAATTGCACTGGAGGAGATATAGAAAAATGTGCTTAAATTATTGATCTAAAAAGTTATTTTGCACAAATACTTGCTACTACACTTCTTCCCAATTCATCCTTGACAACTTTTCATCATCTGCAACAGTCTGCCTCTTCCAGGGATGACATCATTTCCTGTTGGGTGACATCACTTCCTGTCATCGATGGTCTTGATAAATTCCACAGCTGCGCTGAACTGCATCCACCAGTAGGACTCCTCCCCACTCAGACGTGAGCCGTAGAAACTGTTCACGTACTGGATAGTCGACAACAAACTGGAAAAAATAAGAAGCAAAAATCTTACAGCTGAAACTTTTAAGGACAAATACACTAATTTCAGATTTGGTGCCTTTTAACCCAAAATCCTATTTGCAAAAGGTGATTCATTGGTTTTAGACATCAAACGTGAACATGTGTTTGTGTCAAAAATCACCCCAATAATGTGTACGGGACAGGTACGAATCACCTTTTGGAAACAAGATTTTGGGTTGAAAGGCACCAAAACTGAAATTACTTTACTTGTCCTTTAACTTAAGTGTACGTTTTTACTCACTCAATGAAATTTCAGTCACAAGTTTTAGGTAGCAAGCTAGGGAAGCAAGTAAACCTTGGTGGGTTGGCCATGAGTAGCACATAGACCAGAACTGGGGTGAAGTCGTCGGCACCAGGGACAGAGTTCTCATTGGCCATCTTCAGCAGGTTCATGATGATGTTAGAACACCGCACAACCACCCGCAGCTTGTCATTGGGTGTCTGTGGAGGAAGACAAGAAAGATGGTAGAAGCACACACTGTAGATGAACCAGAATGGAACATCTATTACTACAACTTCCTTCCATGCATTGTTGAAGTCAGTCTCACTCACTCACTCACTCACTCACTCACTCACTCACTCACTCACTCACTCACTCACTCACTCACTCACTCACTCACTCACACACACACACACAAAGATTCCTTAGGCTAGTACTTCTATGTTCTGTGTTTACCTTGTAAGCATTGATAGTGAGAATTTCCTTCTGTGCGGAGGGCCAGGGTGCCTCACGGCGGTACATCTCTGGCACCTGCAGGGCCTTGTGGCTGGCTGTCACCACCTTCTGTAGCCTCAGGATGTGGTCATAGAACAGTCTACAGGCAAACACAACAACATAGTCATAGAACAGTCTACACTACAGGCAAACACAACAACATAGTCATAGAACAGTCTACAGGCAAACACAACAACATAGCATCAACTCAAGGCAACAACTGCCAAACATAGAAGAAATTTGATAATATGGACCATCACATATCAGTGCTTATTTTGAATAAAGAAAAGAACATAATCTCAAGCCCATGTACATCTTTGTAAAATTGTATGCAAAGAAAATCAACTATAAAATTCCACCTCTGTAAGTTACATCAATGCCTATATCTAAGACATGGAATAAAGAGACTCTTTACATGAAACCAAGTGTTTTATTCAGCTGACGTTTCTGTAACCGTCCATCTCCTTCCATATCTAAGACATAATAGCAGTCAAACAAATAAGCCTCAATTAAATAAGTAGCATCCTACAAACTACTCACTGGTCTCTCATGATGTCTCCATCCCCGTTGGGATACAGAGCGTGGGTGTAGATACGACTCATGATGCTCCTCTCCACAGCTAAGTTCCCATCCTCTAACTGTGTGGGGGTGGCAACTGGGAAACATAGTCAACAAACAAAAACATCTTATTTACCTGCCTACAAGACATAGGCAACAGTTTAGGTATTTCTATCAGTAAAATTGGAAGAGGACTGCTAACAATAGCTGATGTTACTTGTCCCTCCTACATGTCTACTATCAGCCTTTTGAGTAAGGAAAAACATATAAAACCTTCAGTATAAAGATCAACTCCTTCATCTACATACTAGTAATGTTTTCCTTGACTTTACTGCTTCCTTTCCAGACATGTTATTATTGTAGCCACCTTTCTACAGCTCTAAAATGTATCTGATAATTCAGCAGGCAGACATACCTTGCCACATTGCATCATGGGACATGGCAACGCCCAGCTGATGCAGGAACTCCTCCACCAGGTCGGTTTTCTCGTCGGACGCGGTGAGCTCACAGAAGCGCTGGTGGAACGTCTGGATGTCCTGCTCTTTCTGCTGCAGGAACAGCCGCACGCACACCGATGTGAAGTACTTGTGGCACACCATGCGGTCCCTACAGGAATTGCATTAAATAAGTTGTGAGACCCTCATAAGGTAAAGAATTTAAGGTGCTCAATGCAGTTTTTCAAAGTCAATATTCTTGTCACCTATCTACATACTGAGTTGAAACAACACTTTCCAACGTATATTGACAATTGTGGAGCAAAAAAGCATAAAATCGTGACATAAAACAGCTTCTGGTAGGATCGTGGGCTTATTTTTGGGGTACCACCCAGAAAATAAAGGAGTCATCTTGGGACTTGCACTGTTTGCACTGCACTTGCACTTGCACAAATCACCCCCCAGTTTGGCTGGTAGAACCCAGAGCATGACGTACTTCTCTATCCTGTCCAGAAGTCTCTCCAGGTGAGCCTGTGTGAACAGCAGACCCTGTCTGCACCGCACCAGGTATGAGATGTACGGGGCTCGGCTTCTGTAGTCACTCAGCAGGGACGTCAGCAGCTTCTTACAACTGGGCAACACAGGGAAAGATTGTGCTAATCTTGTACAATGCTTTGAATAGTTATTAGTCTTATATAACACTTTGCCTTACACTGTACCACGTGCAATAAACTTTGACTTGACTTGACATTCATCATTTTCAAATTGTCCTGCTGAAAACCAAAACTCACCCAGTGTCGTCGAACTGCTGCACACATCTCAATGTCTCGTGCAGCTGAGCGATGAGGGACTTGTCCTGAAGGTTGATGGCCTCAGACAGCTGGGCCTTGAGAAATGCTGCAGATGTCAGATTCAAGATCATGTTTTAATCTCACGAATGAAAACAAGCAGAAAACCTGGTGAATGTTAAGTAAAAAACTTAAAGGTGACCTTCTATTATAAAATGTTCCACTGAGACAGTTTAGGGAAAACTATCGTGACTTTATAGAAAAACTTTAGAGAAAACTATTGTGACAGAAACCAAATTAAAAATAATTTCAAACTTCTGGCCATAATCTTATCTGATAGCCTTAGAAAGGAAAGCAAAAGTATCACAACATTCTTGTTAACAATCGGGTTCATTGTACTTCCCTGTACATAATAGATTTACTAACTCAGTAACTGTTCCTCTTTTGGCAAATGTTGAAAAAACTACAATGCCAAGTATTGTAATATGAATGTACAAACAATGTGTACAAGGCACTTACCAGTGAGCTCGTTCTCCTTCATGATGGTCCCGTCCCCGCAGCAGTACACATCAGCGATGAAGCTCATCCTGTTGGCGCGGATGTACACGAAGTTGGCGAGCCAGGGCAGGGTGCTGAAGTCTGCCGCCCCCAGCACCAGCCGCAGCTTCCGCTTGGCATCCTGGAAGGAGTAGGACGTCTCCATGGGCGTGTCTGTGGGCGTGGTCGGGACCATCTGGTCTTCTCCCATTGAGCTGGGAAATGTAGTGGTAAGATTAGCTTCTCATACATGTACATAGTAGTACTGACTAGTAACTAGGTAGTGAAGAAAAAAGAAGAAATCATTGAGGTATATGTATCTGTATAGTTGGTATAACCACCTTTTGGCATAACACACCAGCTTCGCAGGCACGCAGCGCAGCGGCAGCTGGCTACATTACACCGATTGACTTGTTACACCTAACCCTTGAACATCTAACTCTAGGCATTGTTTAAAGCTATCTAATGTATATATAGACAACATGCACTTCTCTTGCATTTTGGTGCATTTTGAAACATCTTTGTTCGCACCATTTCTGGACAGAATCTTACATTACAACATAATGCAGAAAGTATGTGATTCCACACTAAGAACTGCCACACATTATGAGCTTACCTGCGTTTGGATGACAGGTCGTCGATGTTATCATGTGGGGAGGAACTGATGCTGAAGGACTCCTCACTAGGCAGGGTGCGGTATTTCTCCAGGATGTCTTCTGTTGTGTCTGACAGAGAATAAACAGGTAAAATGTAACAGGAGTCAAAGGAGGAAGGAAAGTCCACTACTTCTTATCATTTTTCCTTCCCAGGACTTGAATACTTTTTTCTGCATACCTCTACTGTTGTAGGTAATATAAAAAAAAATTACCTGCACAAGACAAATTTTGACTATCATAAAATATGAAGTATGAATCATACTAAAACAGAAACCATTACCATTGTTTCTTTTATACTTTATAGGAAGGTACCTGGGGTGTGATCTGTCTGTGTTGTCTCTGAATCACCAGCGGACATGTCTTTGTTCATGGTCCGGTACTTGTTCAGGATGTCATCAGATGTAACCTGCAGGATATACACACTATAAGCTATATTCCTATAGACATTGGTACATGCAGAAACATATAATGGTCTCTTAAATCTGCAAAATTCAATACAATATCTATTTTCTACTTAAAAAGTGGCTCACAAAATATATACAGTACAGTTTAAACTCAGTAAGAAAATATGGTTTTGTTACTTTTGAAACAAAAAGGAAAATCTGGACTTGAACTGTCAGTACCTGTGGTTCTGTTGTCTCATCCACAGTGGGAATAAAACCTGGGCTCGGTGATGACGACTGTTCATCACGGTCAGTTTCTGACACTTTCTTTCTGCTTCCTCGTGGACCTAACATGAGCAACAACAGACTTGTGTAAAGTTCCACAAGGTATAAACAATTCCTGATAAAAGAGGCAACAGTATTGATGATACAACTTTCATCAATAGAGGATTGGAGAAATATAGTATAGTAAGTAAGAAGAAAGGAGTAAGGGACAGGTTAGGATAGATACCGGTAGTGTTAATTATATATATGTAGATTGAACATTTTCTGTCATTCTTTTTTCTCTCAAATAATTTGGTTCCCCCTCCCCAATAATTCTTCCTGAACTGTCCCTGACAGAAAGACAGTTGAATACTCACCTATTACTGGAAGAGCAGAAAGGAAAGTAATAGAGAAACACACAAAGAAAGAAGGACACAGGTTTTGAGTCACTGAGTTCAATCCAAATTAACAATGACAGTGAAAATGCAGCATATTAATATGCGCAAAGTATACAGTGCAAGTGTGTAGAATAGAGTACTAGGAAGTAGAGGGAAAATGTTACAGAAAGTTTGGAAGGTAACAGATTCAGGAATCAACTATGTATCATAGTGTAAATATCTTTGCAAAATATGACTATAATACAATTATGTAACCCAAACAGAGTTTATAGAATCTGCATAAAATGTATTAAGTGTATCATCTAGACAGCCATATTGCTTAAAACATATCATTGATCTGTGTTAAGCAATTCTCTGTAATATACAGTAGTAGGCTGTATATACATGTACATGTAAAAATACAATACAATAGTGCTTACCTTTAAAAATGGCTACTTTCTTCTTCCACCATGACCTGCCTCTTTCTGAACTTTTCCCCTCCTGTAAGAGTGACAGCACAGAATTCAGTCACCTTTAATACAAGCTGCAATATGTTTTCATATTGATGGCAGATTGAAGTATATTGTTTGGATTTGAAAAAATAACCTTTTTTCACATGTTAAATTTCTAAAACGTTGCTTTCATCATTTTCCTCTGACCATTGTCAGAATTACCTTTCTTGTTAATGGTTTACTGTTAAACTCCACAATCGAAGCATTCATTTTAACAATTGTCATAAAAAATGCAAAAAATGTCATTTGAAAAATGTATAAAGACTGTCACAAAACATCGTAACAACCACCTGCATGCATCAAATCCACCAACCTGGGCCCACAAGAAATGGAAAAAGGAAGAAACTTCATATACATGTACATTCCATCATTTGCAAATGGGGCTCATTTCTAGACTTAAAACATGCCCACCAAAACCTGGTTTCCATCCATTTATACATGTAGGTGACATGTTTGGCAAATTGCCATGCTAACATAACAGCCAAGAAATGACATAGAGCCAACAATGCTGGTTTGTAACATGAAGCATGGTGACTGGTTGTTACATTTGATATTGATAGCACAGGTTTAGTAGGGCTATTTAGGCAAAGGCCTAAATAGTCAAGTTGGTAGCCGTATTTACATTCTCAAATGGCCCCACAGCAAGAGGAAAAAACAATGTGTACATGTATATAATACATGTATATGACATGTATGCAGCAAATGATCACTACTCTAGGTGATTTCTTGCATGCCAAAGTAGGGTACGTGCCCAGAAACCACACCAAGAAACACAGGCAATCATATGAAGAATAGAGACTTTCAAAGCACACCACCAAAGCATGCAAAGGTATGTACACAACTGAGGATGATGGTACAACATGCTGCCAGGCCCAGTGATATGTATATCTACAGACCTTAGATAAGCTACCAGAGAGACCTCGGCCTGTATGCTTCTAAAGGGCAGACAACAGGGAAAAACATCACTGGTCGCTGTTCATTAGTTAGCCATGAACTACAAGCACAGTACAGATGTGTTCTAAGTCTACTTCATACAGGTTATTTTAGTGCATTATATTGATAAAGGTGCAAAGATCACTCATGGCTGTGCATGGAATGAATTCTATAAGTCTGAAAGAAACTACATTCAGAAATGTAAGGAAACACAACAGCATTAAACTAACAATAGTCAGGGTTTACACAAATTCAAGAATGTCATTCTGTATGCAAAGTGTACAGTTCAGTCTACAGTTAACAATACTGAATTTTTTCACACACAAAATAAAATGCAAAAATCACACTTGAGGTAAGTTATGCAAATTGTGTACAGACAGTCATCTTTCCATCTTAGTCATTAATGGATATAAAAGAATTGAAAGGCAGAATGAAGTTTAAATTCAAAAGAAGTATGCCTAATCTATATCTATACCTAAAAAAGGAAGCTATAGAAGTTAGCTTTATCTTATTTTATATGCTTTTTTCATACACAATTATCAGACTACTATCTACATGAAAAAGTTTTGTCTCCAAAGCAGAAAAAAATGCCTATCACAACACGACACAACACAAGACTACCCCTTAAAGTTTTCTCTTTGTTAGTAAGAAACCCTGGAGTAGAACAGCTGTAGGAGGAAACCACACAGTTCTTTGTTCAACCAACCTTTTCTTCCCTGTCCACGACAGTCAGTGAGCTGTCAAAACTGATGGATTTGGATATGTTTGATCTGTCGTTGTAGCCTCCACTGACTGCTAGTGACGTCCCCATCCTGCCGGTGTGGCCGTCCGCTCCGGGACTACTCGTCGCTCTCTCAGCTCGCGTCTTCGTAAAGAGCGGCTCGAGCGGGCGCTCGATGGGATGAGGACCGGGCGATTCTGACCCTTGCTGCAAAAGTTGATCGTCAAACGAGGAAGCTTTCCCCAGTCCTCCCACATTATTTTCTGTTACGATGTCCACTACTTTTGTCTTTTCTCGTTTGGGTCTTCTCTTGATGGTGCTGAAGCCCTCGTTATCGTCGATTTGGATAAGCGGCTTGTCAAAGTCAGGACTGTGTACAGTGTTGTTCAGGTCTCCACTGTAGGAAGAACTTGTCTGGCTTCTTCTGAGCTTAGTTGGAGAGTCTGAGCTCGACGTGTGCCTGACTTGGGCATAGGAAGCAGTTAGACTAAGAAGATTCTCCTCTGATTTGGAGGGTGACAAAGGGGATAAGGACGACATGGAACTAAAAACAGAATCGCGTAAACTGTCTGCAGGGGTTGTTGCTGGGGCATCGTCACTGGGCGTTGGAGCAAAGGGGTCAAAATCGTCAAGCAAGGAGTTTCTTTTGTCAAACGTTTCAAAACCGGTTGCAACTGAACTTTCTTGGATGTCCTTTAAGGAGTTTGACAGTCTGGCTCCTAGAGCCTCCTTGGCATGTGACAGGCCTCCTTCAAAGTCTCTGATGATGTCGGGCACGTGTCGCTGCTTGCCTGGTCCCACGGGCCCGTTGACAGGATTGCGGAGTGCGATAGGGCGGATTTTGAAGCGTGCTCCCGTGGACGGGTCCTGACACATCTCCGGGGGCGGATGGAGGGCGGGAGCGTGACCTCTCCTCTCCTTACTCTCATCAAAACTCTCCACCGCGTCTTGGAACTCTTCTGAATCCTGAGACCCCCTCCCTTTGGGACAATCCTCTGGGAAGGGGCTGCAGCTTTTGTCAAAGCTTTTCTCAGAGCTCTTGTCAGAGACCTGGTCCTCGGAGGTTCTCGGGGGGTTCTCGCTGTCAGTATAGGGGGTGCTAGTTCTGGAACGAGGCTCTCCGTCAACCCCTCCGGCAGCCTCCTCATTTTTCTCTGCTTCCAAGATGTCCTCTACACTACCGGACTGTAAGAGACATGGAGGAACTAGTCACTTTGACCTTTCTTCCTTCTGGGTTGAATTCACAGTTCCACAGACAATCACCCACAAAACTACTTTAACAAAAAGTACATTGCACAACACACCACAACACAACACCAAAGCTAAATCTACAGGACTGGTAGTGTAGTGTTTCTATGTAGGACACCTGTTAGGACTATGCAAAGAAAACACATTCAGTTTCTTCTGGCCATGTATTTAACATGATATGCTCAGTAAGACAGACACCACAACACATGTACGTGGTATGTACATGAACGAAGCAATATTTTAGACCACTTCTATATTACCATCTACTACACACCATGCAACAATCCACTACAAAAAACATGCAGTGTTTCTTCTCTGTTCCCAAATTACATTTTGTCTAATACAATACCGCTCTTGAGTCACACATCATATTACTGTGCTGACCAACTAAGTACTACATAATATGTCTACAATCTACATGTAAGACACCACTTCTTGCAACACACATGCAACATCACACAGAAAACTTGAATTTTTGGTTCATCAACACAATTAAAGGCTAAAGCGCTACTTGTATTTTTTTTATAAATCTACTGTGATGATTGTGAAGTTGTTACCTCACTCAGCCCCACCTCCACCTCACACAGTCTCTCCTCCATCTTCTGCTCGGGTGGTTCTGAGTCGCTGGCGAGCACGTCCACGCTCCAGGTCTCACTGTTTGTCTCCGAGATGTCCACCTCCAGCAGGTTCTCAGGCAGGCTGTCCAGGTGGGACGCTCCACCCTCCGCACCTGCACCCGAAATTTCCTGTAGAAAGACATTTCAGTCATCCAGTGATACAGGAAATCTACATGAACATGTGGTGGTGCAATCAATCATACAGTACCTGACATAGAAGAAGAATTGTACATGGTTCGTGTATTGCATGATAATTGAACACAGTAATATATGTGTTATATGGCAACTATTGAACATAGTACAAAAAGAAAAGAGTATAAAATGAAAATCAACATCCCAGTTACTAAAACATCAAGTGCATATTGTAAACTGTCAAGACCCATTTTAATGACATAAAATACATAAATTACGTTAAAGATAGCTATCAAGAAATGATGAAAGCAATCACTGGTAAAAGGCTTTGCAGAGCACCAGCTATTTCTAATGAACGGAAAAAAATGAGTGAGTCTATGTTGAATTCGAACTATCGAAATTCAACACATTTTAAGTCCACACAGTTTAACACATACAAGCAAAATGACTTAAGGTGCTGTATACCTGTAACCTCTCCAGTGGGTTCCCCTCCGGTGGTGGCTCTGAAGCGTCACTCGGTAGCACGTCCGTACTCCAGGTCTCACTAAACGTGCTGTAGGTCTCACACGGGTCCCTCTCCTCCGTGGTGGCCATCCCCATGTCGCGGATGATCTCAAACTTACGCAGCTTCTCGTCGATGTTGTCCTTCGTCGTCCTCTGCTCCTTCTCCAGGAAGTCCAGGGCGTTACGTTCGCTGGGGTCGCGACCCATGGGCTCCGGTCCGTGATCGCTTTCCAGCGAGTAAACCGAGTTTCTGGTGGAGGGGCCACCTTCAGATGTGGCCTCCATGACATCACTATTGTGGGCACCTACAGACAAAAAGATCACAAGTTTACACCAGGATTCAGGTAGTTCATATATCTTCCCAATTTTCCTACCCCAAGACTATAAAAAAATCTCCTAACATTTCTCTCTATCCAGTTTAATGTCTTTTTTTCCCCTTCAAACTGGGGGTAAGATGTGCTTGCATCAAGTGCAAGTGATTTTTAAGCAAGATTTTTTTTTACAGCTGGATGCCTTTCCTAATGCCAACCCAAACCCTAGTAGGGCGCAGGATCCCTCTTTGTGCATATATATTTGCTGACTCAAATGCAATCAACATGTGAATATTTACAGTAGAAATTATCATTATTATAACAGTAGAAATAAAACAGTAAGTCATTGTAGAAACAACTATCCTTACTTATGGATATTCCAGTAAGCTTGTCAGATTGTCTGTCTGAGTCTTTGCCTCCGTCGTCGAAGGCATCTCCACCAGCAATGGTCACGTGGTGAACAGTGGACCCAAGAACCTGGAAAGGGAACAAAGCTTCAATCCACTATCCAAGCAAAACTACAGTTACAAAAACTTTCCAGTGTTAAAATCTCAGCATACAAGTCTACAAATTTCCAGAAGAAATATTGCTGGATTACGATCCCCCTTAAAGGCATCCAATGTAATTTCAGGGTAGCAAAACTGGAAATATTCTGAAAAAGGCAATCTGTATGATATTGACACATACTATCCCACATTAGCACATTTGAATCAGTATTTCACACTTTAGGTATTTAAAACTGCAGAAACAAGTCCAAAGATAGAGTCCTTTATTTTCTGGCTGGTACCCTAAAAATCAATCAAGGTCCTTCCAGTAACTGTTTTTCGTTAAAATTTTGCTCCATAAATGTCGATATAAGCAAATTGGGTCAGTGTTGTTTCAACTTAGTATGTAGATAAGTGACTAGAATAAGTGACTAGAATATTGAACTTTGAAAAATCTGGTTTCCAACCCCTAAAAACTGCACAGAATGCCTTTAAAGGTCCTCAACACACCTTGGATTCCGGTAATATCCCAGGGCACTCGTTGGAAGCATTGCTGAGTGAGATGATGAGGACCTCCTCAGGAGGAGGAGTCATGACGACTTCTGAGGGGGCTCCAGCTGAGTCTGCCTCTGACTCGCTGGCAGTGGTGCCTGGCAGGCGGGCCTTCACTCCCTTCACTGAAATAATCGATTAACTCATGTTGTAGGTTGACATGAGTAAAATTTACTTAAATTGTACTACCCTGGTACCCATGTAATAGACTGCCAATGACTGCTACACTTCCACACATATATTATACATACCAGCAAAAGAATATGTCACACCATAATATTCTTTCCACTTTAGTAGTTTAATTTCTAACACACATGCACAGCCAAGATGTAATGACAAGTTTGTGGATTACTGGAAAATAACTGGAAAACACAGAAACACACACCCATGCACATAGCCATGCACGCACACATTACAAATGCAGGTTATGAATTCTTTTAAATACGAATAAAAGGATAAGGTTATTCTATTACTCCACACATTAATCATTATTCTGTTACTTTAGCAACTGTACAAGCAATTGCCAGGGCCTTGTAAAAAAAATTACAAACTATACTTTCAAAACTATTTGCCTATATAAAGGAACAACCTACATACCCTTTCCGAGGATGTTTTTCTTGGCAGACATGGGGGTGTTAGGAGGGGAGGTGACGGGGGTAGGGGTAGGGGTGACGTTGGCACTGCCGCTCCCCACCGAGGGGCCGGTGTTAGGGGGTGTGGAGATGGGCACGTTGGACAGGATGGTGTCCAGCTGCTGGGTGTCCAGTGGTTCACCGCCGGCTGCCTTAAGGTCCCGCAGGAATGACACCTGTGGTAACAACACAATCTCACTCAGGTGCTATTTGTAATGTACTGTTACAACTTACAATAATACAACTTTTTTGCAGTACTTTTATATACACGACTTTTGCTGTCACTTCTGTACTGTAACTCACCATCGCCATGAACAAATAATTCGCTGACTTATTTTTACTGCACCTGTCGCCACCGCAAACACATAGTTCAATGAACATGTCCATCTTGTTCAGACTGAGCACTTTTGCTACTGCAAACATTAAGTGATTCACAGTACTTCATTTGCAAACTCATGCCCAAAAGCTAATTGCCAGGGAACACAAAGATATTGTAGGAAAAAAGAGGTAAAAAAATTGTCTACTCCATAAATCTAGCTACTGTTTCTAGGTACTTTGTTCTTATTAACAACATCCATTATTAATCATAGAGTCTGAAATAAGAAATTTAATACACAATTACTTACCAAACAGTAAAGCTCAGTTTCTGTGATCAACACAGCACTTCTCCCCAACCCCGAGAGCTGGGAGGGGGCAGGGGGTGGGGTGTCATCACATGACCTGTCAATCACTGCATCCAGGAAGGTCGACATGCAGCCCTGTAACACAACCAATCACAGAGTGGGACTGTCAGAACATACAACCAATCACAAAGTGGGACTGTCAGAACATACAACCAATCACAGAGTGGGACTGTCAGAACATACAACCAATCACAGAGTGGGACTGTCAGAACACAAATGACATTGTACAAGGATGAGCAAATACACAATATAGAAGTTATTTTTGAGGTACATGATGTATGATAAAATTATCTGATCAGAACTTTGAGACTAAAAAAGCCCCGAAAGACAGTTTTTCCAACATTTCAAAAGTGACTCAGTGCTCCATAGTGTAGGTAAAGGAAAGGTCCTCTATTATGTTACTTGATACTTACATTGTCAAACCTGGAATATAGTGGTTGCATCTTTGAGTCTGCATTCTCTGATGCAGACAGGGTCAACACCTGTAGGATCTGGGCAATCTGGAAAAACAGCTCAGGTTAGGTCACCATATCTCATCTAGTAAGAATACTATCTTTTTATACATAAATGTCCATCATGGATTGACGAATATCATAATGCCATGAGTAAGAAAAAAATTTGGAAATAGTGGTTCAATCTTTAGTCAGCAAGTGTATATTCTAAAATGTTTAGACTCCCAACCTAAACATAGCTGTATTTTTGGAAAGAGGTGTGAAAATATGTCATGCTTCATTGTACAGGTACTTCCTCTTATTGCCCATCAGCCTTTGATAACACCCATAAGTAATGACTCTACATAATACCCTACCTGCATCAGATTGAAGCGTGCTGCGTCACTGATTGGCACGTCCCAGATGATGCCATATGGCTCTGGGTTCATGATAGCAGGACAGATGAAGGAAGACAGCAGCAGGTCTGCACACATGGCCCTGATGTCCCCCTCCTCCACTGTCCCCACCCTGTTCATGTGCTTGTGCAGCTGGGACACAATCCAGCACAGACTCTGTGGGAAGCAGTACATGTTGGCTTTAATACTGGTGATGAACTTGTTACAGAGGCTGACCAGCTGGCTGCTCAGCTGCTCCATGTGGTCCTGCAGCTTCTGCTTGAACTGAGGCGTTCCTCGGTCCCCGAACCGTCTTTTGATCTCCGAGGGGGAGAATCTCTCCAGCGCCGCGTCCACGTTGGTTTCCAGGAAGTAGTCGTCCTCGGCGAGGCAGGACATGATTGGTTCGTGCAGGGCGGCGGTGAGGAAGAGCTTGGCAGTGTAGACCGACTCGGAGAAGAGTTTGAAGACGGTACTGAAGGCACAGGAGCCGCGGCGCAGCAGGCGGCGGGGGTCGTTGTTTGTTGCTAGCTGGAGCTCGATGAGAGAGTGGAGAATCTGCAGGACGAAGTGCTCGTCTTCTGGCATGATGCAGCCTCCATAGATGGCAGACACGATGACCTGGGGAGAAAACCAGTAATTCACAAACTTCAGCAAGGCGATTCATCGATGAATCATTTAAATGTGGTGCCATATACCACTCTCTCTCTCTCTCTCTCTCTCTCTCTCTCTCTTGGATGTTCATCGTCAAGCAATGATAATGTCAATGGCATCTAATAACATGTTAAATGTTGATTCTGAATGATGAATAGTATACATATGGCTATAACAAAAAAACTCAGCCAAGACATAAATGTACCTACTAACTAGGTACTGTGTGAATGCTTAAAATCAATGATTGAGTGAGTAGTTCAATAGTGTTTCCTATGCCTGTAATAGTACCCAGCATTGCAAGACACCAGTGGAACACAAACATAACAGAAACTTACCTGAATGATGCCTTGTGTTGTTTCTAGGCTGAGTTTCTCCCCACACACCAGTGTCTGTGCCACCAGCTGTGGAGCCTCCCTCAGTGACTTAAGGAAGTCCCCATACAGAGTGTCCTGGTAGCCCAGCACCTTGTACCCGTCCATAAACTTGACATTGTCCAGGGAGTTGGCCTTGTGGCAGTACTCAGCAGGGGTGCCATGCTGGGCGTGGCTGGACAGGATCAGACTCTCCACGTTGGCGCGCTGTTGTTTGACGATCCAGGAGGCGTGGTACAGCCTCTCGGCAGCGGTGATCACCTCCTTGTGGAGACGTTGGAGGGAGTCCTTCTCGGCCGACACAAACAGACGCTCCTGTTTCAGGTGCTGGGCCAGCTCCAGGAGTTTCCCGCTCGCTGCCATGCTACTGTGAGGGGTGTTACTCTGGAGAAAACTTGCCTGGCATCAAATGGGCATTGTCTCAACTACTGTAAAGGAAACAAGAAAACATGATAAATATTCTAGCCTTTTAGTACCATGTACTATTTAAACATTGCACATCCTAGAGGTAGCAATAGATCATATTGGAATGTTAAAAATATATCATGGCTTATCACATACAAGTGCATGTCAGAATAAGACACATTGCTGTTGGGAAATATAACTTCAAACAATCCTTAATTTTCATAAACAGGAACAGGATATATGCTCACAAAATATGCAGGTCACCCGCCCTGGTGATATCTGGTTATTTTTGACAGTGCTGTTTAGGTCTAGATTCAAGAAATATTCAAAATTTATCCTTTTTGCCTGTATATATTTCTCGATTTTGAGCTGACCTTTGTAATTATCTTCAAATTCTCTGAATTTGACAGCTGATATCCAGATCATATCCTTCTGATGAGTCCAGCTCAGTGACCTAAATCCATCCACAATGCCGTAATAACCTGACCAGAAATACATAGTAATCACATTTATTCTCAATTGATGGCCTATTCCAACAGCTATATGTGGGCATTTCAAATTAGACAGTGATGTATTTAACTGATTGTCAGTGATTGATAATACAGACTGACCAGTTCTTGGAAGGCACATGCTTTGAAGGATAATGCTACATTGGAATGACCTGATTTTTGCTTACTGCTGCCTTTCAAATAATTTTTTCATGAAAGTTATTACAAAGAAATTAATACATATATCTACAATCTCTAGAAATCCGGGAATGACAATGATACAAGGACAAATGATTAAACACTGATCCCAAATAAAGAAATAAACAAAATGTACACCTGTGTACATACAATGTATCCACCATTTGACTGTTATTCTAACTAAAAGAACTTAAAAATGCCTGTCAAGAGAATGTGAAGGATTGATTATTTATAAAGGAGCCAGTCCCTGTGGCTTGCACCAGTCAGTTCTAATCAGAGTCATAATCTTATCAATATACAGTTACACCTGGGTCTGCCGTATGTACGTGTGCGAATTTTGTGGCTACATTTTTCTACAGAAGGCAGACTTATACAGCCTTTACAATTTTGTTGTTGTACTACCAATTTCATTGAAATTTCATTGCAATCTACAATACAGACTACATTTGCACATGTACATACATCAACATGTAAGCTTTGCTTTTACTGATTCATCTTTAATTTGTGCATTTATATTTTGTAACCATTTTCACCCTCTATTTTTGGTTTCTAGTACATTTTGTAGTAAATGTACTAGTAATATCCCCAGTGTAATATAACTAACTGATCATACCACTGATCAATGCACTGGTACAAGTTTGTTGCCATACACATTCTAACACTACAGTATTGACAAAATCATAAGAGGTAAACACCACCCTTTGAAAAGTCAACAAGAGCTATGACTACATACAAAATATTATCACAATCTCTGTCCAGAGCATCTTGAGTTATGCTTGTAGTATGCACAAACACACAGTGTACAGACACAAACTGGCACACACACACAGATACACCCAAAACAATTACCTCAGTTAATGGAAGTATAATACCCATTTAATATTTCCTACGGTTTCACCTTTGCCCCACCTAGTCTGCCCAGCAGACTGAGGTTATTAAGGCCTTATGTCTGCCTGGTTGAGTCAGCACTTACAGTTGTCCTACCTAAGGGGAAAGTTCAGTTCCCAATGTTAACTCAGACAGTAATGTTTGCTCCTGTGTGACTTGTTTCACCTCTCTTACTTGTTTATCAGTCAGGGATCAAGCAACATGATTACACTGCAGATGAGACTGTTCCCCGGGGGGGGGGGGTACCAGCTTCTTTGATGCAGCACCAGATGATGATATATTTGTGCCAGTTTCCTATTACTCTAAGAAAGGATTGAAACAACCAACCCATGTACTGAGTTCTTCCTAAAACTTGCCCTTGCTTTTGCAGTACAAAAGTATATTCAAATTTTCATCACAAATTTATAGTAGATATTTATTCATTTTCTACATTCATTTATTCAGCTTGCAGACAGTGGTCACTACCCCATAATAACTTTAATTAAGATTCTTGAGTCTACATTTCTTTCTTACGGTAATACCTTCTACCCTACTGTCTAACATATATGCGTCAACAGCTCACCTCAGTAGGGCCAGGGTTAAGGATTGATTTTTGACCTCCCAATAGATTTTTCAAAACAGTTTTGTGAGGCAAAGTGTCTGCTATTAGTACTAATGAGAAGCTAACATAGGAGGTCTAACCGGGCTTGCTAAATTGGTTTCCTGGCATTCAGACTGGAAAGGAAAGGCCATTTTCGATACAAACTGAAAGTTTGGGATGAATGCCTATTTTCATTTCTTGACCTGATGGTACAAGTTATATCATCACTAACTACTGCTGACATGAGTACTTTCCTACTGTTAATTTTTCTCTTTCTGGGGCTAAGTGTTGAAGTTAAATACCGTGGTAGTACATTTGTTCTGTACTGTTCAGGCAATATGAAACGCTGATGACGGTAATGATGATGATAGTTAAACAGAGACACCATTTATGTTTTTTAGCACTATACTGTAAGTGTAACGTCACTGCGTAGATCACGGACACCCACTACCAGTACTAGTGTTGCTACCTAAATCTCCTTTGAACCACTTTGTCCACGTGGACAGCAGACCCATGCACCACGTAACTGCAGCTCAGTCCGTGTCAGGAGCTGCCAGAGCTCCACATTACTGCCTCATGACTCATGGTTTGGTCAGGATCAGACCATCTGATCTAAACCCCGCTCCAAACCACAGCAGCCAAAATCACAAACCGGCTGGAAGAAGCGACACGAAGATGCCCAAATTTCAGCACTTCAGCGAGTTTTTGGTGATTTCAAAAAATGCAAAAGGGGTTCTAAGATGCACTTACTGTGTTGGAAGTTGGCTTTCCGCTGTCCCTGGGCTGTTTTGGAGGGTTTAGAGGTTAAACTGTGGTCCTATCCTGGGTCCTCCTCCTACTCACGGTCGCCATGTTGTGTTTATCCGGCACCTTCCCAGGATGCACTGCGCTGAACAAATGAGGCTCTGATGGGGGTTTCGTATATTATCAGTATCGGCAAGTGGCCTTGACCATCTTCCGATTTTGACGATTGCAACCTCATCCCATGGTCTCCGAGACCAGAAGTTGCCTAGCATTGTAAAAAAAAATCCCCTGTAAAAATTTCACTATCAAACTTATCTTTCGGTTCTTAATGTTTGTTGTTGGATGGTTAAAAATCTCCAAGCAGATATTGGAAGAAAAAATCGTAACGCTGGAAATGCCGTTTGTAAAAAAAAAACAACATCTGTTTGGAAATCAGTTTATTAATGATTCATGCCTACACGTAATCATTTACTGTAAGTAATCACTGCCATAAAAAGTCAGGTAAGATTGCAAACACCAGCTTCACTTTTATTTAGGTAGCGTTATTCACAGTACACGTTAGTCACCAATGCCAGTAACCGAGCTTAAACTGTTAAAGTAATATTCACTGGCCACATACAGCGGTTCAAAGATTCTTACATTTACCTTCAACATTAGTCACATATAGATATATTGTTTCCATAATTCTCAAGTAAACATCATTATTAACAACAACAACAGTAACGTTACAGGTGGCACAAGAATAGAAGTATCCACAGAGGCTACGAAACATTCCATTTCATAGAAGATGCTTTCGCGAATCAGTGGTATTTGTGTTATTCTTGTATATTCTTCAGAAAGTCTAGCTAAAAAAAGGACTAAATTAATGACTTACTGAAATATCCCTATGTCCTATAGTTATGGGTTCACCACACCACGAAGTGGTGTGGTGAAACCATATTGCTTTTTCTGATGTTTCTTCTCCTTCTCCTCCTCCTCCTCCTGCCATATCTTTAAATGGATTCAGCTTCTTCATTTTAGGGCCTAAGGTCCTGAAATTTGGTATGGAGGTACAGTGGGCAAATACCCCTAGGCGTTTTTTAAATTATTGTGATACAGGCTTTTAGAATGGTTTTATTTGAGTTTTTTGGCTGTGTTATAGCAAATGTATTACTGTGTTAGTCTGCCTTGTTTACCACGTTTGGGCATGAGTCATCAGAATGGAATGCAGGGCATCAACCAATAGGCATGCAGCTTTCCTCTATACTTCTTGCTGATTGGCTGTTGGGATTTAACTTGATTAACACCTGCACAGAAGCATTTCCATACTGACAGTATGTCTGTATTCAAGTGTTTTGGTAGGTATTTCAAGCTTTCCTGCTCCAGCATTGGAATGCCGGGCATGGACGTTTTTTTTTTTTATTTTGAAAATCAACAGTTTGCATTATGCAATTAAAAATCCTAACCAATAAAGTAGGGAATAGCTATCCAACTGTTGTTTTAGTTGTATTTTACTTCATATTATAGTTATATCAATGTAAATCATTGTTTTCCCTTGTGTTTCCCATTCTTTCCCTGCCATGTCGTAAAATGTGGTGAACCCATCGCTGTATTTGCTCCAAAGCAAATATTGGCCTTTCTAGTTAATACATATTTTGTTACGCTATAGTATTACACACTAATTAAGTTAAGATTATTACCGTAGTATGCATCACCTACAGATGTCTAATAACGACATTGTCTTTTACGATCTAAGCTGTCATATTCAGTCGTGAAATCACTGCAAGTCCTTGATTACTGGTAAAATACATCCCATAAATGGTTATTCCATACTTATATGATACACGCACACACACACACAGGGTAGTCAGCCCTAAACCCTCGTAATACACCAGAATTGCCATACATAACGACATTGTGTTCGATTCAGTGGACTAAATGGCCTTGTTTCCACCGCCCTCCCCACAACAAGCTCGAATGATCAAGACAACCAAGTAACCGATCCCAATGAGGATCAGCAACAGGGCAAGCCACACAGCGATGTCAAGTCCGATATCTCTCATCAGTTTATTGACCGGGTAGGCTGCACGTTCGTCCACCTGTTGGGAGGTGTTGTCGAGGTAATACACCTGTACCTGCACGATGTTTTGTTTGATGATGCCGCCGACGTCAGGGAGGGGAGTGACGTAATCCAGCTCGGGGATCAGGACGTTCTCGGGGGCCCAGGGGGATGACGTCATGGCGGTGACGTAAGACTCCTCCCTGCAGGGACGCTTGCAGTCACAGTTATCCCGCCAGGTGGCACCCTGTTCGTAGTACCTTTGAAGTTTGTAAGAGAAACATTTGGCGTTTGGTTATTTTTTGCAGTCCTTTCAGATATAGAGATGTAGCTAGAGCTATGTTACGCGTAGTACATATGTTATAAAGGTATATCCTGGACTGGATAAACCGTCTATTTTTTAGCAAAACTTGATCAAAAAAAAGTAGCTAGCATAGAGCATTATCTTGTTACCTTGATCGGCAGCTTTCCTCGCTGGCGGTACACAGGTTGCCGCTAGTTGTTCTGGGATCGTCCAGACAGCCGCAGTTCTGCAGCAGGGTTTTCTGCAGACACTCTTTCCGGCACGCCGCCAGGGAATATCCTCCGGGGTACAGGGACTCTGCGTCTGTGTCCTGCTGACAGTCGCCGAAGGGAGCAAGCATGCGGTTGTTCACAGTCTTCCTCAGGCCGATGGCCGCGCTCTCTCCGGCCCTGACGACGATACCGTCATCCTCGGGAAACGCTGTTGTGTTGGCGGGATGCACAGTCACGGTTACGCCGGGCTGCCGGCCGAAAAGGCCAACATACTCGGCAACGTCCGTGTACAGTGTCATGGTCAGTCCTTGGCCTTTGTTGGGGGAGGACACTTTGAAATTAGCGTTGAAGGTGAAGCAGTTGCCAAACTTGGCGGATTGAAAGGTGGTAAAGACGCTGGACAGGTCGCTGGACACGCACTGCCGCCCGTTGTAGGAACAACTCATGACGAAGTCGCTGAGCTGGTGGCCCAAGTTCGCTATGTCATCCCTGGACATGCCGACGAGGTCTCCGGTCGCGCGGGCGGTTCTCCTGTCCTGGTACGCCGTGTTCAGAATTTCTCTGGCGGCTGACGGGTTGACGGCGCCGCTGCTGGTGGAGGCGAGCAGGTTCTCCACACCTTGCCGCACCTGCTCGTCTGTGTCCAGGAGGGAAGCGTGGGTCGTTCCGGACAGCGCCGCCTTGCGGATCGGGTTGTTGTTGCACACCGTGACAGACGGGAACGGCTGAGACTGCACGGCTATTTCCCTGGACTCCCGAGTAACAGGGTAGCTCACATAGAAGGAGATGCGGTCGGCGATCTGGTAGATGCAGATCCCGAGAACGGGAATGAGCAGAATGAAGAAGCACACCCAGAATGCCGCGGGTGTTTTCCTGCCTGCCATGTTGGATCCGATCGTGTTTCCTTGTAACTTGGGGTGGACTCGGAGGTCAGAAGCGTCAGCTCTGTGCATCATGAAAAACAAGAGAGAATGAATGTTTGGTAGAGCGCCGTCGCATTTACCTATATATAAACAGACATGCGCAGCAATTAGATCAGCAATCGATAATCTGTATTAACAACATCATATGTGCGTCATTGTTCATAAGCCGATTTGCACTGTCAGATATTACTAGTCATACTTATTAGAATAAACTGTTAGTATCTACAACAAAGGTAAATTGACGGCAAACCGACAAGAAAAGCCATTAATCTATCAAAATATTTCTAGTTTAAACTTGCTGCATTATGCCCCATGGTCTTATGCGTTGTTGGTTTGTTCATCATCGGACTATTTGCTACCAGCGGATACATTTGTACTCCAGTGCCAAGCCTTCAGTCCACCAAGAGGCCTGGTAGAGGGTATCCTGTACCCTAGTCCTGATAGGATGATTGCCTTGTGTTTCAGTGAATGCTGAAATGACTGAATCTGGTACAGTACTAGTGTAGATAAAGTCAATGTTCCATCGCACCTACCTGTGAATTTGTGTGGACTTTTGCCGCAGTGTACTGTGGTTGATAGTCTTTAGCTTTTATTCAGTTACAAAACCCAAACAGTGAAAAATGGATATACACTGTAAGCCATGGTGATTACATTAACATCTAATATCACCTTGGAGTCCAGATCTAATGTACATTTGAGCATACATGAGAATTAATAATTCATATAATAATCGGGTTAAAACGCTATTAGTGACGGATCACAGGCGGCTTATGTTGCTGTCAGAGAAAATTTGAATTTCCCTACAGAGTAACATCCCAGAGGCAAGCCATGGTCACAAACAAGACACATACTACGTTAGCCGGTGATGTTTAGACAAGGGGAACAAGAACGACCATATGGAGAAACTGAGTCGTCGTTGAAAGTCTTGAAATGAACTCATATGATATTATACTTGGTATTTTTTAAACGCGGTTGCTGTGCAGTTCAGACGTCCAGCACATCAGATAAACGCATCGTTGATAACCCAGTTAAAGCTGTAAATTCTGAGCAAACGCAGATGGTATCAGCCAGCACTCATCGGTGAAATCAAGTCAAAGGTCGGTGTCAAGACGGTCACTGGAGTCTGATTTTACTGATTTGTTTGTGGCACGGGACCAGATGAACTGTCGACGTCAGATTGCAGTCAAAGACTAGCCTCCAGAGCATGCCAAAAACTGGAGGTTTTGAGGGTCTTCAGGGTCTTTGGGAGCTTTTATGCGCTATTTTCTGATTGCATATAGACAACAGCCGGCCTGATTGAATTACCCCCGTTTAGAACTGGGCTAATAAGAAAACAGCCGAAGACCACCAAACCCCCAGTTCTATAAGCCTGCTACGGAGGCTAGTCTAGTCAAAAACAAGCTACGGCTGATCTGGAAGTCATCAGGGCTGATGTATTTCCTCACATGCTCATGGCAAAAACAGTCGTTTGACTAAACAGTGTACAGTACGGTACAGATTTTGTGAAGCGTATGGCTCCTTTCGTTATATATCGGAGTGAAGGGCGAAATAACAACATAGCCGAGCCGCCCGAGCGCATTTCGTTCTTCTATTTCAAACGGATGTCTATCTATTTCTGTCAGGAATCTGACCATCAAACCAGCCATGAGTTATGGAAAAAAAGAAGTTCACCTCCACTCCAAAAGTACAACCCGTAGAACGTTGACCTCTATGACTAACAACTTTCCCGGATGTACAGCCTGTCGGTCGCCAACCTGTTTTTCTGGCGGGGTACCTGAGGGAGGGAGTTGCCGACCTTCTCCGGTCTGTAGGACGTTCACCCCTGTTTAGGCTCATCGGAATCAACATCCCCGGATGTGATGCGACTCATAGTCACCGGGTCTGACAGGGGACTGTCCTGTAGGTTCTTCACGGGTCTCATCTTGCCGATGATGTCTTCAATGGAGTCAAGGACGGTCACTTGCGAGGGGTCTTCAAGGGGGTTATCACGGGTTGAGATATCACGGAATCACAATCTTTCGGACAAGCACTGACTGTTACACTAATGACTTTCTTTGACTGTTGGATGTACGACTTCTGCAGCGCTTTCTGTGTAAAATTAAGCGGCCCTCGAGTGTTCGAAAACGAGCCGATTAGCCATGTATTCTTGGAGATGAAATCCTGCCCGTGGGGCCCGATGGTCAATTGGGAAAGTCAACAGAAAGTGGATATCGTTTCCTCGTTGGTCTAACGATGGCGAATTAGCTGCAACACTGTTGCAGCTAATTCGCCATCGTTAGACCAACGTTACACTTAACTTCAGCTGACCTGTTCATTGTCCAGTCATAAGGCTTAATTTCGAGAATGCGCACATACATGTATTCATACGGCGTCAGCAGTGCAAACACCCTTCCGAATGGAAATGATGTTGACAAATTCTTCGCGGCACTCCATGCCTCACTCAACAAAAACATCGAATTCGAAGCAGTCACACAGAAGTACCCGGGTTTTCTACTGCTGGATTTCCGTATGGTCACTGCTGAAACCCCCGTAAATGCGCACATTACGCATTACTGAAAATTTAATTGCTACAGTACCTGACTTCTGCCTCTCTGGTGATTTGTGCCATTTCTACAATTCAAGTCATGTGAAAAAATAACAGCCACTGTTTCCAATACTACAATATATGACTAAAGGCAGTAGTTCGAGTCAAAAGATGGAGAGGGTTAGAAATACTAACTTGAGCGATGGCTGAGAAATTTTCTGGTCTCAGCATTATGATTACAGCGACGGGATACACAGGGCTAGTACCAGCTGACCCGCATCTCTCTCCTGCTGCTGATTCTATGTTGATAATGGTTTCCGCGGTCCGAGGAGATAACCATTCGAATCGGTTATCTGACTCTAACTATGTCATGTAAATGTATTTGTAATTGTATGTTGACGTATTGTTATGTTTTATGTACTCTCCGGCCTGGAAGAATAGCTGCCACCCTCGGGTGGGTAGCCAAAGGAGAGTTTTTCCTCAATAAACCTCAATAACTTAGTGATAACGTTGAGTAGTAGTTGCCATGTGATGGTCCACTTATCTCCACTCCAATAGTCGCAGACAGCTGCAAGCTGTACTATTGTGAAGACACCAGGGATCTAGTGGGCAACCGAGCGAAAAGGCTCAATGCAGTCACGTAGTATTTAGGGCCACTTTCCACAACTCTGCTTGAAAGTTGAAGCTATTAAACAAGACTGTATACGTACACAGACGCATTAGTTTAAACTCCCACATGAGACGTCGTTTTAGCTATAGTTGAACATGACTTACCTATAAACCCTACGTCCGTGTGCCTGTTTACAGCCACCAGCGACGTACTGTTGTCCGTACTGGAGCTCTCTGGTCTTCCGCTTAACACAAGGGTCTTTGTGGGGTTTACAAAAACACCGGTCACGGGGCTCAAAGGCGAGTTGTGTACTGCGTTTGCGTTGCGTGATATGCCAACCCACCACTGCTGCCGCCTCAGGGCAAATGAGTTGTTGTACAGCCAACAGCCAATCAGTAACAAGAAGTTGAAAGACCAGAACAGCTACATTGTGTACGCCACACACACACAACATTACTGACAAAATATGGCGACACCAGGAACAGGATCTCCTGCCACTCCGGTAAGTATGAAGACATAGGTGGATGGGACGAGATAAAACATGGTACATACGACCTTAGAGACAAACATAAATGATATTTTTTTTTCGGACTAGGATTTGTTTCACTGAAACTGGATAGGAAAGAAGTGATATCCATTCTGATCTGTATGACACTTCCTGTAGCTGATCGCGAGGTTTCCGTCATGATTTTGACCCTTTCAGTGGGACTATATCAATCATATGAATACGTTGAACATTAAACAGGGTATAGACAGTACGTGTTATAGCCTTACGTTTATCAGGAATTGCATGAACAATAATTATAATGCATGGATTCTGCTCTCAAAATATCCACTGACGTACGCGACAAGCATATGACGAAGTCTTTCGGCGCTTATGTAGTGGGCTGTCACCGTGTATTTGTTTGTCTGATGTGTGAAAATCCCTTGAAAGTGCGCCATACGTACAGGGGAGAAGAAAACAGTATCGCCAGTATTATCTAACAACATTGCCGAAGGGCAGTCCTGTCAGACCCTACAAGCACTGCTCATTAGTTATTCAGGTGGGTGTTCCGCTATGGGACAAATCCTGACTGACCTGAGTATGACGATTTACTAAGTACTTCATTTTACAGACAAACGTTTTGATTTTCAGAATTGCTATCAATGCTGTATGCGGTAGTGGCCCCTACAAGGAATAGTCTACCCCGTATAAATCTAATTAGGTGATACTACTTTTTCTTCTGGCAATTCTTGTGTCTCCAAGCAGATACAATGTGGCCGTCACGATTGCGTTCGTGTATGTCATTGGGCAGCGTATATATTCATGAAAATTGTTTTAAAAATTTACTGATCAATGATTGTTTTCTTTCAGCCGAAAGATGACTTTGTCAGAAGACGACTCCCTCACTTTGCAAGTACAAAACCAGAGGTGAGGACTGCTTAATTAACATGATAGAAGTGCAGTTTTATCATAACGATTTATTAAAAAGCTAAAGTGAATTCTTATTCATTATTAAGTGACAATAACATTACAGCATTGCTTTTGTAATTGTTTCACGCATTTAGGCAAACCCTACACCCAGGCCCATCAAAGACTTGAACAAGTTCAACCAACACGACACTCTGTCACAAGGTTATCTGAACGCGTCTCTGCTGTCAGCGAACGCCTCACAGGTACGTCATAACGAGCCGTCACACTGTCAGCGACTTCCGGTAGAATTTGATCACTAGAAGGTCGCCAGATTTCAAAATCGCCAGTCTAGCGTACTTTTTTGCCTGAAACTTAACCTTGTCGAAATTCTGCCGCCGAAAATGTCCTTTTAGAGCTTGCAGAGGCGTGTTCCTTTCTTCTGTGTAACGACAATCTAATATGTGAAGTCTCGGTGACATGAAAATTAACCGTGTAAAACGCTACTGGCAACGTTTTGTATACAGTATATGATTCTCTATTTCACAGCTTCAACTCGTGATCCAGTCAGGGTTTCCTGAAACCATGTTCTACGTACAGCTTGCGCTGCTGCTGATCTCCATCACTCTACAAGTGACACAGGGCATACTGCTACTCCGCAAGTATCAGGTATCACTTGAAAAGTCATTAATAACAAACACCACCGGAATCGGTATAAATGGCTACATATATATAAGACAATAGTCTCATTTTAACTTAAATTGATTAATTAAGTTAAATGAACATTGGATTTTGTAACAGTTCCTCGTGTTTCCTGATCGTTTGTTTGTATGTTCTCTTTAAGATAAACATGGAGACAGCTAACGACAACGACGACAGTGACGACGAACAAGACAGCCAGCGGGCCCACAAATACAACAACTGGGCGATGGTGGTCGCTATTGTCGTCATGGCGGTCAACATACTCATCTCTACTTTTGGGGCCTCCTTATTCACTGCTAGCAAGTCCAAGACTGCATGAAACATTAAATAAATAACCCGAACTAGCTGAGGTGTAATACCACTTGTTAACGTTAGTTACCGATTGATTTTCAGTGAACAAGTTGACATTATATAATTAAGTCTCGTCTATAGAACAAGTTGTTGAAAAAGAATGACAGACGATTAAAGTCTAAACTTTTCAGGCTACAGGCGATCCTGGTTATGAATTGGGACCGCTAGAACTAAAACCTGTGCAGGCTGATCTATTCCATGCTTTGCGGTTAGGAACGCCAATGTTAACCTGCGGGTGCAGTAATTAACGGTTACGATAGGTGACTCTCTACACTACTTGTAAATGAGTAGTTCAAGGGTAAAGGTCAACAAGCGTGACTTGAACAGTTCAAAATCACATGCAGCCGAAATTTACGCGGCTCTATCAACAACTCAGCGTTTTTGTAAGCTGTTGAGGTAAGTAGTGAGCAAATTCACGATTTGTGCCTCAAACAAGTTCTTAGCAAGTGTAACCTTTAGTTATAACTTGATGTCCTGCTCCCCATTACCAACTATGTATGTACGAAGTGCTGCGGCGTGGCATTAAGGGTGAATACGTCTGTCCTATATATAGACTATATCTTAGATATCTGGATAACAAGTGATTGGTACACCAAGCACGTTCATGATTTAGTTTAACCCTGTCAGGCTTGTGTACATCATTGAGCTGTGAAAATGGACCTTGAACGTGTTGGAAAGGTATTCCTGTAATACTTTGTGGCGGTGTGTAATGTTGTGAAAATAAAAGTATTTGTTGTACGTCAGCGTACCTCGATGTCATTTTCTGATTAGATACTAACCCAAACTTCTTCGAATTCAAGTGCGTTCGACACACAGCTTACCCTGTTATGTTATACACGTTTTATGTTATGTTGCAGTCAGCGACCAGGCCTAGCCTTGAACAATATCTCAGCGGACAGCTGAACAATAGAACTGCAACCCGATAGGACAGCATTCCTGTGTTACCGAGTTATTAAGAACTTAATCTGGTTGGCCTATTCAGAGCATACAGGTAAGAATAGAAGCATTAAACTTTACGTTCTGAAAATGGGTATCATGGTACCTGGAGCAGGCCAGGGCTGGGACCGAATTCCACCAACTACTATTTAAACAGTAATGTTTGTGAAACCCTGAAAGAGATCCACACAGGGCTTTTGTGAGCGTTAAAACGTGTATAACGTTAGCCGTGCCAAACGTGGTTAACTTTTAACGTTTAAAAATCAATGCCCATGACGCGGTATACGTAAGTGGGCAAAAGGCTAGTGTTGCTGTAAGAATTGTTTCACATCCTGTTCTTGGCACTGGACTGCAAACATCGAGAGTGGCTCGGCGTATATTCTAAGCCAGCAATGATAGAAAATAGGAAAATAATGTCGTCTGACCTTGAGGACTAATGTATATAGAGATAGCTAATTAGAGGGTAGGCACTGGCTGAGTCTGAAGATTCTTGGTATAGCTTCCTGTTGACGCGTGTCCAAAGGGCAATTTTTATGTGTTAGGTATGTTGACACATGACGTTCGAGAAGCCAAGACGGCAGGAAGACTGCGAATGATATTTCACACATTTCTGCTAGGAGGTTATGCTGGTTCTCATAGTTGCTTTACCATTTGTGAAAGAAATATGGCGCGTATCTGCGAGGCCGCAGCTTGACGTTGTCGAATGTGCCAAACCTTGCGTATAATTTTACTCGCACTTACTTTTTCTTGTTTTTTAACCAGCAGCAAATGGTTTGATCATGGATGTGGATTCAACACAAGTAGAATCGACAGACGCACAGACGTTTGAGACATGGTGCTGTGACGCCAACCTTTCCAAGAATACCATCTCTGTACTCAAGAAAGAAGAGTTAGACGACCTTGGAGTTCTGAAGTTACTGCCTGCTTCAGAAATCAACGATCTGGGCATCCCTAAGGGCCAGGCACTGCTACTTAGGACAGCTCTAAAACGACTCGCTCTTGCAGAAAATGTTGAAGATACATCATCAGTGACATATAGTGAATATGGGCGAGTGGTAAGTGTGTAACGTTTATATCTTTGGTTGAATCGTGAAATTGTCACACTAAAATGGATGTTACGGGCTGTTTTAATTTTTTATGTTTGATATAACGTCGCTGTGAACAATGATATAAAAAATTTTCAGCCCACAGACGGCAGTGAACTTCGCAGACGAAACATACAGGACGACACGGACGGCCCTTCATGCACACAAACATCGGGCACCGCGCCCAAACGCAAACATCAGCTACGAGACCTCAACTCTTTCACGCAACGTAAAACAGTGACGCAAGGTCTGATGGACATGGCCATGATGTCAGCTAACTGTTCACAGGTACCTCTGGTTCAGTTTGCGTTTTTATTTTTTTACCAGATCTAGAAGTTTTCCCATCTAATGTCACGTCAACAATGTTTCAAAGGGTGAGTCCCAGGCCCTTCACATACAATTCCATGAATCTATAAATTATTGCAAACTCATTTCATCATTTTTGTGTGGTTTTACAGATTGCTGTGGTCTTGAAAGGCGCAATGGCCGCCGGGACGTTTGGTGGTTATCAGATCTTCCTGCTGACGCTGCTGTCCCTGTCCTTGGTGCTGCAGCTGGCCGTCGCCATTTTGTTGTACCTCAAGTCACAGGTGTGCATAGATATCGTACTTTTTACCAAATGCCCTTGTAGAGAATGGTAAAGCATCAAATAAAGCAAAATTAGAAGCTAATAGTTAGTTGATCTAGTATAAAAGTAGCTAGTAACATTTTTGAACTGCATTCTTTATCACATATGGCAAGGACCTGTAGTATAATGCTCTTGCATATGGTAAGTTTTTTGTATTCAAAGCAAAACTGTCCTATTTTCCTTGTTTTCTTTCTTTGAATTGTGTTTGTCCTCTTTTGATATTGCATGACATTTCAATGATTTTAGAATATATTAAACAATACATCATGCGTTCAGTTCCATAATCTTTAAGCACCATTTTCTGCTGACGTAGGTAAACGTGGAGGAGGCTGATGACGACGATGATGATGATGAGCCTAACAGTAACATGGCCCACAAGTACAACAACTGGGCCATGAGCCTCACTCTGGTCATCATGGCGGACAACGTGCTCATCTCCAGTCTTGGGATAAAGTAGTCAGCACAACTATTCCAAAAAGAATCTATGGCATGAACATGCTATCGAATGTAGACACACCCACAACGTTACAATTCTTACACGGCATTTAACTTCCGTCCAATACAGGGCTGGATCACAAACCGTCGGAAAAGTTCAAAACAGTCCACTTAAGCTTCGTAAAGAAACCCCACCTTTCTTTTTCTATCTGTACATTTGCTTGCTGCGTACGAGTGTATTTGTAGTATTTCTGAAGAGGTCATGGAAAATAAATTATGTTGAAACGTGATACAGAAGTGCTGTTCTCTATGACAGCAAAATACATAGACCGTCGTGCAAAATGCCATGTTTAGGTGCAAGTAGTTATAGCAACTAATGATAAAATCATATATCTGTTAAACTGATAACGTTACATAATTGGATACAGGTAAATGCATGGACGCCCTCCTCTGGTTAGAAACTTTCTATCCGTAACTTCAGTAGCTTCCAGTGATAATTATGGACTCAAATGGTTGCAGCTGGCAACCTATACCACTAAGATCGCTGGGACTTGGTCGTATGATCCTATATATCGCTGCCTACACCGGAGATTTAAAACTCCCGCCATTTCCGACGACTTCGCATCGCTGCAGCCAGACCAAACACCAAAAACAGCGCCGCCTTCCGATAATGGTGGAGAAGTCAACCCTTTTTCAAAGTCTGGACTTGAAATGTTACAGAAGCCAAACGTCAAATTTTGAAAATCTATCATAATTTGACCGTAGTACACAGTCGACTCGTGGGAAAGTTATCAACACATAACTTGTACTGTGTACCATGTCGTCCAACAACTTGCTTAAGAACGTCTCCATGTTCGGGTCTCCCTGGAGACGGTGTGACGACATGATCGTTCTTTTTACCGCTCCCCAAAATCTACGAGCCACCTCCTTCCCACCTGACCAAAGGCATGAGGTTACGTGGCTAACTTACACCAAATCAGTGAGCAATGTCAGTGATTGGTCGATGCGTTCCAACGTCATAAACAATAACGCACTGAATGCGTCCACAGTTTTGTACACAGTGACCTGTACATGTACATGAGACCTGGGCTTCTAGTTGTTGTCTTCGTTAACAGGTATGTCATTATAATTCGGCTATAACTGAGCTTAGGGCCGAAAAACAACTAATTTTGGACACCTAATAGTAGGTACAATACGTTGACTAGGACGAACTACCTAACAGCTGGAATATCATAGTCTCCACCTGCAGACTCCTTTGTAGCTAGCCAGGGGAGTTGGCCGGCCATAGAGGGTCCAGTTTACATTCTTTTTAGGCCGATTTCTACTATTTATTTAGCCCGCAAAGGAGTCTGGTGGAGACTAGGAAAATTAGCTTATCATTTACCGTGATGACTGCAGAGGGTACTGTGAATAGATACTACTGTTGTCCGTAGTTTCAACAAGTTTCCACCGTTCCTTATTGAGAAGTACATTTTCGTTGTATCACAGAGAAAACTTGTACTTGTGTCGTTCTTGTTGTACTCTATCTCAGGGTTGCCAGAGTATACAGTGCAATTTTACGGAATTTCGTAAAATTGCACTGTATATTGATACGATTGCACTGTATTCCGTAAAATTGCACTGTATACTAATACGATTGTACTGTATTCCGTAAAATTGTACTGTATTCCGTAAAATTTCACTGTATTCCGTAAAATTGCACTGTATACTCTGGCACCCTTGTATCTGCTAGTACACGGTATAGCTCTTACAAGAATGGGTTGGGCGTGTTTACATGCACCAGAGACCTTGATGAGTTTAACAATATTTATCGTGAAGTGACGACAGATAAATTTATGGGAAAGATCTTTTGAGGCTGTCGCAACACTGGTGGCTCACAAAGATTATATTTCATGCAGGACAATGATTTCAAATACTCAGTTTTGCTGAATTGTAGATGATAATCATTCAAGTCACGTACGGCACTAACGTTAGAGACAGATTAAAATGTAGAAAGTCCAGTCCTACCAGACCCTTCAGGCGATGTCTACAAACATTGTTAGCTCTGACACTTTGTTAGCTCTGACACTCTGGCCTTTGAAGTTATGACGTTTTTGGCGCCGGGAGAAGTACTGAATATCAGCGAGCCAAATTGAGGAGTAATTTGGCATGAATGAATTTTAAACAGTTCAAAGTTCAGTAGCTTGGCGTTACTAGTGAGTGTGCCCGACATTGCGTATAATTTTACTCACGCTCATTTTACTCGTGTTTTAATCAACAGCAAAGGGCTTTGATCATGGATCCGGATGTGGATACAACACAAGTTCATCCAGCAGAATCGACAGAAGCATGCGCACAGACGTTTGAGACATGGTGCTGTGACATCAACCTTTCCGAGAGTACCATCTCTGTACTGAAGGAAGAGGGGTTAGACGACCTGGGAGTTCTGAAGTTACTGCCTGCTTCAGAAATCAACGACCTGGGCATCCCTAAGGGCCAGGCACTGCTACTAAGGACAGCTCTGATACGCCTCGCTCTTGCAGACAATGAAGGATCATCAGTGGTGAGTGTACAACGATATCTTTGGTTGAATCACGAAATGGTCGCACGTAATAATAATGGAGACATCTTCAGGATGGGGTTGGCCCAACACATGGGCCTCCCCACTCCTTAGTCAGTCATTACTGACACATTGCGGCCATGTATATAGCACTGTTTATTATTGCACACAACACATTTTTGTTTGATTTTTTTCTTTGAACGGAGCACCTCACCCCACCGGCCGCAATTGTCAATGACCCTGGACGTGATGCCCCAGTTGGGGCCTTGTCCAGTACAACATATAGATATAGAATAAGGCAATATGGGCTGACTGTCTATGATGCTAGAAACTATAATAAAATGTCATTCATTCATTCATTCATTCATTCGTTCGTTCGTTCGTTCATTCATTCATTCATTCATTATTCATTCATTCGTTCGTTCATTCAGGATGACCAGGGCGGTCCTTCTAAACCGGAAACACCGGCCACCGTGCCCAAACGCAAACATCAGCTTCGAGACCTCAACTCCTTCACGCAACGTAAAACAGTGACGCAAGGTCTGATGGACATGGCCATGATGTCAGCTAACTGCTCGCAGGTAATCCCCATGCATGCCTAAATCAGTTTGTTTGTTTCTTTCTTTCTTTCTGTTTTTTCTATCTGTCATTCATAACGACTTTTTAATTTTTGATCGGAGTTTGTTCCCATCAATCTCAGTTTATGGGACACATCCACATACGTTTAATGACAATTTCCACTACAATAGAATATCCAGATTCTACCGTGAGACAAGATGTTGTACAATTTTGACAAACTTCATGAAACATTTTGTATCGGTCTTTACAGGTTGCTGTGGTCTTGAGGGGCGCAATGGACGCCGGGACGTTTGGTGGTTATCAGATCTTCCTGCTGACGCTGCTGTCCCTGTCCTTGGTGCTGCAGCTGGCCGTCGCCATTTTGCTGTTCCTCAAGTCACAGGTGCGCACAGATCGAACACTTTTCCTTGCAACTTTGAATTTTGTTTGTCCTTTTTTAAATTTTTGAATGATTTTAGAATATATCCTAAACAATACATCATACGTTTTCTATAATCTTTGACCACCATTTTCTGCTGACGTAGGTAAACGTGGAGGAGGCTGATGACGACGATGATGATGATGAGCCTAACAGTAACATGGCCCACAAGTACAACAACTGGGCCATGAGCCTCACTCTGGTCATCATGGCGGACAACGTGCTCATCTCCAGTCTGGGGATAAAGTAGTCAGCACGGAAAGATGCAAAATTAGTCCAAAGAGAATCTATGACATAAACACGCCATGTAATGTTAGCACTCATAGCATTACAGCTTTTACGCGGCATTTAATCTGAGAACAAATTACAGTGCTGGATCGCAAATTTAAACCATCTGAAAGGTTAGAAATAGCCAATTTCACGTAAAAAGAGCACCAATTTTCTTTTTCAAATTTCTGAGGAGGTCAATGAAAATAAATGGTATTGTAACGCAATGCTAGTACTCACAGAAGTGTTGTTCCCTATGACAACAAATATCTAGACCGTCGAGAAAATGCTATGTTTAGGTACAGAGCCTTAGCCTTATGGTAAAGCCTTGTATTTGCTAAACTAGGCTTGAATAAATGTGCATGAACGCCTCTTCTGGTTACAAACTTTCTGTCTGTGACTCCAATAGTTTTTATACCATTCAGTGATAAGCCTGGACTCAAGCGGTCATCACAAAAAGCCACGACCTTTGTATGAATTTCCTCTATGATTTCTCTCATTCATTCACTAGTACATACATTCGTTCGTTCGTTCGTTCATCCCTCCTTTGTCCGGATCCTCACTCCAACAATGCCACAACAGCGCATCCTGACATTGTTTTGATGTCATTGACTCTACCTCCGTCAAGTTACCCAGAATCCCCCGGGCTATCAGCCATCTTGCCTCCCGCCCGACAGCTTGTCTTTGATGGACTAAGAGCCGTGAGAAGAGACAAACATGGCCGAAAATTGGAAAACACTCAAGGGATGGGTCCACGAGAACTTCGTCGAAGTAAGCGAGCCTGTTCTTCCCGTGTCATGAAAGCATGTGTCAAACGGTCTAAACACCGATAACGGAGAGGGCGTAATAGGGGATAGTATCGTCACGAAAATAATACATTTTATTGCCATACTTTAGCTAGTATCATTATGCAACTAGTAATGATATTAATGATAGTAATTTTTGCGGATGGCCCCAGCTGCATTGAATGGCAAGAGTTATATTATCTTAAGGTTTTGTACAGAAGGGTCGTGTATACATAGATTCATCTGACGAGAGATTCAAAATATCATAAAACAAAAGTCTAACTGTCTTCATAATTCAAATGATCAGATGATCAGAATGTACCAGCGCATTATATAATTGAACATGGAAATGTACGTATAACGCCAATGAACATATTTTGACGTAGCAGTACTAAAACCCCTTTAAACACCCTCATCTAAATCAGGACCATGTCGGACGTCTGCGGCAATAAATAGGCCTACAGTAATGTTGGGCTGTCAGTTTCGTGCGCAACGTAGCACCAATGTCCGTAACATAATATCCACGTAGCGGCAAAATGATATGCTGTCTAATACGTGGCGTCTGTGTATGATCTATGCTATAAGATTAATAAAACGATTGTCATTATCCCAATCGGGAAGTTTTGAGGAACGTACTATGGAATAACTAGCAAAGTCAATAGACAACTTAGAGATTGGCGTCGTGCTTACACCATAAATTTAGAATCTACTGTATAGCATACTGTTGCCAGTTGAAACCTATTTTAGGAAGTGGGAGTGACCTGTTTCTAACGTTAAGTGCTACGTGTACGCCTAGGTCCGCAATGTCCAATGGGCAAGAAGACACAGATAGATAAATTGATCAATTCATGAGAAGTATTCAAACCTACTAAGTTCTAACCCTGTAACAGAAGTAAATGCCAATATCCTATACAATACCAACCTCAGGAAAGGAACACGTTCCTTTGTACATCTTGTTGCCTAGGAACGAAGATGCCGTTCATCTAGTCATACCCATATGAATAGGGTTGTACTCACTGAGATCGGTACTTAATTTCCGACAGAAACAGAGCTGCTCTTAGGTTCCATTTACACAAAAAACGAATCTAATACGAGTCAACTATAGAGTGTCGTTGTTTACACTTAATATTGATCAACCAGTTGCTCAAGAGACTCTTATGAAAAGATACAAAAGTAGATGACAGTGACTAAGAACTTAGTTGGTTACGTGAGGGTTTAACAGCACAGTAACGAATTGATTATTAGATCTATTGATTGATTCATTGACTACCTATCAGCCTGAGATGTCCGATGAGCGGACGCTGCGCAAGCGAAAGCTGGCCCGGGAAGAGTCAATGGTCAAGCCGGCGGTGAGAAGGGTGGAGCCGCCCCGGAAGAAGGGGGAAGACGAGAAGGAAGAAGAGGAGTCGTCAGACAAGGAGGAAGGAAATGGTCCCAAGACACCTGGCGAGGTGAGCACTAGCGTTATCACAGCAAACAATGGCTTTGTTCTCAGGTATAGGTAACCGAATTAAACTGTAACTGTTACATGCATCGTAAAATCAGTTGATAGAAAAGCCATTAACAAAATGTACGATCTACAAACAAACATTACTAGCTAAAGCTCATCCGTGGCACAATCATAGTGAGTAAAACGTCATTTTTGCGATGATGTCCTGTTGTTACTCCGTGAAGGAGGTTAGGACCTCCGGACGGAGTGTTGTGATCGGCTGATTTTTCATGTTCGCAGTCAAAACACTGGGTTCTCTTTGTGTAATCGGCACGCAATTTTATACGCCGTCTGCGGGCATGCCCGTGTTGATGCACGAATGTGTATTTTTGCCGTTGCTGCTTTCGCGGTCAATGTAATATTGCAGACGCACCCCTACAATTACGAGGCGAATTGGAATGGTCCAGAAAAACGCGTTGTTTGGAATAGCAGTGGGGGGGTGGAACTTCATGCAGATACGGGGTGGTTTTGATAAGTGGTTCCAGATGTTTTTGCCCATGCTTAAGAGATGCCAAGTTTTTTGGAAGATGTTCGCAGCCAAAACGCATTCTTCCGTACGTCGCATTTCTGTGAAATTTCGCATGTGGTGTGGCATTATGTCCGGGATGATGCACGTCTTTTTATTTTTACCGTAGCTGTTTTGATATTGAAGTAAATGCATATTTTAGAAACATCCCTACTTTTACAATCCTGTGGAATAGGCCGTAGGTTTAGGCAGTTGTCTGGTAGCAGAGGTACTGTAAGCAGATATCCTGGTTATCTGGCCGGCGGTAGTAACACTCGCGGTGCTTACCGCAACTGTTGCTGGAATTTGGCCTGTTCCAGGCGCGCTTAATTAGGTACAGGCACGTTAAGACGGTGGGGCTGTCTTTGTTACTAGACACGACCATGATAGTCCGATCTTTATGTGAATGCAATGATTGTGTGTGTGTAATTAGAATGAACTTCGAACTTGAAGCACAGTATCTTTACACGCCCTGGGAGCAGTAATGGATTTAGCTCTTTGTATGTTTTATGCTTGTGACGCGCCCTCATTGTATTAACCGTTGCCTAATTATAATGTCTGCACAGTAGGTCTAGCCTGGTATCCAGTCTGATCGTGATTGGGGGTATTGGGGTGTTCAGGCAGGTTGTGTCGTCGGGGGCTCTAAGAGCTTCCCCCGCCCAGTGCAACAGACCGTCCCGGTAGGAGTGTTACGCTAATCAGAGACAGTATGCTTGGGGATTTGGTTTCCCCCAACACGATAGGAGGGCTAATTAATCTCTCGTGAAATACACACCGGGAAACCTATGTGAGGCGGGCGGGCCAGAGCTCTTACGGCCCCGAGCTCTTACGGCCCCGACCACGATCAGACTGGATACCAGGTTACAGTAGGTCTGGCGTTGACGCTTGTTTTTGTTGAAATGTATAAAACTTCACGGAGGATTGTCACCTATGGCTTCTTGTTATACATTGCCATTGAACTTTCCATACTTCACAGCTAGCTATGATGCCTGTACACCAGCAGCTGAGAGACATGAACAAGTTCACGGCAAGGAAAACCATGGCACAGGGATTCCTGGACATGGCACTGCTGTCGGCGAACGCATCGCAGGTAAATCACGACAAACATGTCTTTGGAGATTTCGTTATTGGTAGCGATGGTAAGAAAATATGCTGTTCAACATACCACCGCGATGTTGTCCTTTGTTTACAGATGAAGTACGTGCTCCAGGTGGGCCCTGTGTCCATCATGTACTACTTCCTCCTGTTCTTCCTGACCATCTCCGTGCTGCTGCAGCTGGCAGTGGCCCTGCTGCTGCTGCTCAAGACACAGGTCAGTCGCTGGTACCGGTGTACAGCCTTCACACTGTTGAAAAGTCTTGTATTTTATGGCAACCACTCCGACATTAGAGCTTGAATAAGTTTGTTCGTATGTTATTAAGACCGTTGTCAGTTTTCCTTCGATAGACGAAGATCAAAGTGAACTTTGAATGAGCGAATAAACCTTGAAAATTGGAGGAAATTGCTGATGTCCTATGATTACTTGTTACTCCAACAGTTTACCGAGGTTGAAGAGACGGACGACGAGGAAAATCTCCGCAACAGCAAGAAGATGCACCTGCTGAACAACTGGATCACCGCCCTGGTCATCGTCACCATGGTGGTCAATGTGTTCATCACGGCGTTCGGCATATCCCCGGCCGGGCCTCCTGCTGCCGCTGCCGCGTCCTAAACACCATCCAGGCCGGGCCCATGCCAAACACCAGGACCTGCAAACAACTGCAAACAGTCTATCGTGGTTCGGTCGGGTTTTCTTCGGGGCTGCAGGAGCTCTTCCCCGCACGACTCAGCTAGGTTCCCCGGTAGGTTTTGCACGACCGGAGGTACTACTAAACAGTTTAGACTAATCAACTCATGTTGTACAAAACTACTGCAGACTGCAGCTCCTACCGGGCGGTCTGTTGAGCCGAGGGAAACGATCAGAACCCCCAGGACAGCCTGCCCCAACCACGATAGACTGGATATCAGGCTAACAACTCGCACGAACTCCTCCTCAAACTAATAACTCCAAATACCACAAGTGAGTAACGATACAATTGAGAACATTCAATCCGTTTACAACGCTGATAGGAGATAGCTTCAACAAGTGATGAAGACAATCGGTTGTCTTATGCTGGAGGAAGTTTAGCTTCATCTCTTGCCAGCCATTAATTCTGTTTACAATCACGTATGGTCATTTTCGAAATTCTTCTGTATGCTGATTGCTGGACTTGTAGTGAGTTGCAAGTATTAGATGGCAATCAACGGGGTAGGAAGTATGCTACAAAATGAATGGAAAGAAATGTACACGCAACGTCATCTGGGAAGTTGTATAGTCTTGATGTAAGGAATGGTTAAGTCTAGACATTTTCGTGCAATTCTAAAGATGGAGTGTTTTTATGAATGCAATGACATCTTTGCGCTATAGAGAAAATCGTACGGGTATATCTAATTGGTTTCTTAACACTGGAAAAGGTCGCGACTGTACATATTTTAGCATCGGAAAAGCATGATATATAATTCTATAAATCTTTCATTAATAATATTGACGCTTGGGACGTCGTTACGTACTAGTATACCGCGCCTTGTACATGTTTAGAACGCTATCATTTAGAATAAAGCACTAAACATGAAAAAATACAATCGTTGGAAAATATGCGAAACCGAATATCCACATCAGAAGAATATCGAATTAGATATTGATATGATTCTACTTTGTAGATGTATTTCAGCCTAATGACTTAAGATGTATATTCACCACTATTGCTGCTGACTAGAAGTGCCTATAGCTGCTGTTGTGTAATATTTAGTGAGCACTATGGAACCCAGTGTGAATTTTGTGAAATGTGAATAAATTTTCTGTTCCTTGCCAAAAATGCGAACGTATCCTTCACTACTAATTACCTAACCACCTAAATTATGATACGACTGTCCCAGATAAGTCTCAATGTTATACAAAAAAACCCAATCGTATTCTAACTCAATGATTGAGTTGAAGTACCAGGGGTTTTCATCTAACATTCAGACTCATACTGGGACAGTCCAATGAAGATGCAGATAAATTGGACAAAAGTACTGAAAAGTATACAAATGTACTGGATACTAGTAGATTTTCTGTAACACATAATCTTTATTTCTATTGCGTGGTTTGTCATCTATTGCCACTTGGTTGGTGACAAGCTTCCTACAGGGAGTGAGGGCCATTCTTGGTGATAGGGCATTAATGGATTTTTATATAAACTTTAAGGGCAAATTCAGAGTCACGTATGCATCTGGCATATGATGGTGGTGTCAAGTAGAAGTCCAATTTTTTCAAAGAAATTACTACTGTTAAAAGGATCTGTTGCTGTGCTTCACACATGCCCATTACAGAATACTTCAGGTATCACTAAGTCAAAGATAAATTTAGATTTTGTTGACATCATTCAGAATTAAATAATCGAAAAAGAAACTGAAATGGCTGTACATGTACATGCTCATTCATCTCTTTCATTGAAATGAGCACAGACAATCATGTATTCTCTCTGATTTTGCAGTATATTTTCTATGGGCTCACACATGCTAATGAGTATGGCTCTGATCGTCCTGATCGTACCAGACACTCCTATGTGAAGGCAGAAACCAATGCTGATGCAGATCAGATGTCTGTCTTCCACAAAATCAACTCTGTATGGCCTTACTTTCTAACATTTGTGTAGATCAAGATACATATATGGAGAGGTGGGAACATGAGTTTCACAGTTGGTTTCCCTGCTTACTTGTACCACAGGACAAGATAGGTAAAACTTGTAGTTCTATTCCTTTCATGCAATGAAAGAAGGGTCAAAGCGGCCAAGTAACTGGACATACATAATATGTATAAGGGACTGAGTCTGCTGTACTTCTCAATATGAGTGTAGACCAAGGACAGCACCTTGTTCTCACCTCTCTTCTAAAACAATTACTGAAGTCTTATATCCCCCCACCTGTGATTGGTATGGGCTACCATATGGTTAGAAGAACATGTATTTACCTCAATGCATTCCAAATGTCATTCTTATACTAGATTTGAATGAAACCCTAATAGTGGCAATGGGCACACTTGACTCACAGTGCACCATATTGTGTGATCAGCATGTTGGGAGGTACAACTATTGATATCATTCACCCTAAGACACACAAAACTGCTCCTACCAAAGCAACTACCATATTGTATAACAGTACATTCATCTGATTCACTAATGACTTAAATTGCAGCAGTACACTAATGATATTCTTGACTTTGGAAATCTTGAAATTTTGTCTATGCAGAGGTCAGGAGCCTAATCAAGTGCACTGCAGTATGTCCCAAGTCTTGGTGCTAAACTTCTTACGGTATGCCACTAAATAAGACACCACAACATCAGTACGTAGTTATGGCAATCCTATGCATGGATAACCAACAGCCCAGGAAAGCTCCTCTTTCCTTTTGAATGAAGAGCTGCCTACATAGTGTTTAATCTTAGTGTACCTTATTGAAACACAGGACATTACATCTTAGCATGTTTTGTAGAGTACACAAGCAAATGAGCAGGAATCAGTTCAAAACACCAGAACTGACAGAATGGTGTCCATAATCAAATATCATATGCTAAACCTGACCATTCTTGACAAACAATTTTTGATGCTTCTTTCTTTCTAGCTCAGCACGACATGTACATTTGTACCTTAAGCCAGCACTTCCCTTAACAAAGCCTCTTCTTTGCAGGATGATGTAGAGACATTTTGCCCCTCCTCAAACTGAAAACTTTGCTCCAGGAGAATAGACGCTCTGAGAACATACGTTTATAATCTCAGCACTGTGTAGACTTTAACTTTATCTTCAGGCCATTGGGCAGCTATTTCTCAGCCCGTTCAAGCAGCCACCACACCGGTAGTCAGACCCCTTCAGTGCTACTATGCTAGAACTGGCACCAGGTGCTTTTATTACTCTAGACATGGCTGAATCTTGAAGAGACGGAGCATCTACTAGGTCATGTGCCCTATGTGAAAGCTTTTCCCGGGACCTGGGCTGGTCCCTACTACAGGGCGATGCTCCCGGCCTGTTACCAACACACACACGCTGGCAAACGCTCGCTTTTTTGCTTTCAAGTTGGACACGTCGTCCGGTGGTCCATCTCTGAGTGTGGTTGGGAAGTAGTTGAGGTTGTGTGTGTGAGCCGTGGGTTCAGGGTGGGGTGTTGTCTCGCTGTTGTTTCTGCTGCTGCAGGAGTTGTTCCAGGGCTGACTGACCTGAGCTGGCAGGCGTGCTGGACCAGATAGACTGATGCACAGCAGAAAAGAGAAACGAGTTTAATAGGTGAAATGGCTGTAATGGTAGAAACATGATACTAATGCCCACCAGTAGTATACATCTACAAGGCTTTGGATTGTCCACACAAGCTGGGAATGATAGTTCAGTAATTGGTGGAAGAGGCTGAAGAGATCTACTCTACCTATAGCTCTTACAGGGAAAAACAAGTTGGCAACTGCCAAATCGTACTCTGCCAAGTTGTAAAACAAAATGTAGAATACTGCTGAAGTACATGTAGATAGTAACTGAACCTGTAGATCACTGGAGAAGTAGCCAGTATTGCCAGTGTCTGTGGTAGATGTGGAGGGAGGTGGCCAGGAGCTGCCAGAACTGCTGAACCCCAGCCCGATGTTGGTCCCCAGCTGACTCAAGTGACTACTCTCTGTTCCTGAAACATTCAGACACCAAAACACCTACTCAACCTACAGCACATAAATCTCCATTAGGATTCCAATAAGACCATACAAGAAACTCTGCCTGATCTAGGAAACTTTTTTTCCCTTTAAAAGTAAAAAATGTATGAAGAAAGAAAGTTTTTCACACATCCCTACCTGGGAATGCTGACCCATGGAACTCCCCTCTCCCCTGACCGCTGAAGCCGCCCCTGTCCTGCGAATGACTGGAATCCGGTTCATACCGGTCGGGGAACCCCTCGGCCTCCTGAGGCAGGTACTGGCTGCCCAGGTTCCCCTCCAGGTGTAAGGTGTCCCTGAAGGCCTGGGAGAAACTCGTCTCACTCGCTGAGGAGAAGGAGTCAGACAACAGCTGACTAGAGGAGTACGGGCCTGGAAAATACATAATCATTTCAAATTAATATCAGCATTTTATGATGTTTGTTTGGGATTTTCAGTAAGGGGTGCAGCATTTCTCTTTGTTCCTCATTATGTATTTTGTTGTGATCCATATAGAAGGACTCTTGTTCATTCGTAGTTCTTGCCACTATAGCAACTGGTCCAGTCTTTCCAAAAGCACCTTTTTTTTTCAAAAAAAAAATCTATTTTACATGTACAATTTCTGAGAAGAGGAGAAAACATACAGTCACATAGTTCTACTTCATTAGAACATAATTAAATACATTATCCTTAGCAAATGACGCAAAGAGATTGAAGGGTGTGTGGAATCTGACCTCTGTCAGTGAGGGACTGTCCAGTACTGCTGGTGATGGGGGTTGACCAGGAGGACTGGAAGAGGGAGTACGACCCACTGCCTGTAGACTGGGGAGGGAGCAGGCTGGGGCTGTAGTCTGTGAACACAGCCTGATCAGGGGAGGCCTCGGGCCTGGAGATGGAAAACAATTTCACCAACTTAACAAAAGTTACCCCTATGGACCTTTCGGGATCTACATACTACTACTAATACATTGTAGAAGTACTCTATGCACTTCCTTAATTATTTTGAAGCAACCATTCGATGAATTTCCTTGTATTAATCTCTAGTATTGGAGTCAATAAGTTTCAAAGATCTAGTGTGGATGAAGAAGTTTTTAAGGAGGCACTGTACTATTGATTTAAGCAAATAGTACTGTGTGGATCTGGGTATTCTTACCGAGAATAGTCATCAAAGGATGGTGCACTAGATGGAACAGATGACTTCCCCTGTATAAAACAAGGTACAAGATCAGGGAAAAGTTTGCTACTATTCTGAAGATGCCACATCATACAGTGATAAATCAAATGACATAGCTTACTATGTAGTATGTAACAAACATGGTGATTGGAAAATTTTATTTCAATTGCAATAAATATCATACATAAAATTCAATCACAATGCACTCATTAATGTTTTAATAAACTGATTTTATTAACGTAATGGACTTAAATATGGCTAATAATAAACATTGCATGTAATACTGAGATATAAGTATCCATACACATTAAGTCAATGAATGGTTGTATAATCCCTACCTTAGACAGTGCTGGGAATGCCATGGCAATCCTGGACGAAGGGAAGGTGTCTACTGGTGACCGTCTCGGCTCGCGGCCCTGCTGCTGCTGGGGCTTCAGGTTGGCCCCAGGGGCGGTGTTGAACGCCGGCACCCCCACCCCGGGGAAGCCTTCATCTGCACGGTCCTCCTTGTACAGCGGATTGTGATGTGTCTGTCCACCCGAGGCAGGCACCGGGGAACCCACCGCTCTGGACAGCCCCTCGGCGGGAAGGCCCCTGGGTCTGCCTGGTTCAGGCCAGGACGTGGACACGGCCGGGGAGTAGGTCTCCAGCCCTTCTGACAGCAGGCCTTGCAAGCCAGAAGTAGTGCCTGCTGGGCCTGAGAAGGGAGAAACATACTGATGGCCGCTGCCCTTAGGGGCCTGTCCTTGGTTTAACTTGCTGGTGCCTGAAAAACCAGGCATCGGCAGGCTGTCTGCATTGGGGCCCCTCAGATCAGACTGTTCCATTCCTGACGTGTTGATTGGTAGACTGAACTGGTGCGGGAGTTCGGGAAGCTGTCCTGGCACACCAGGAAAGGTGCCTGATGATTTGATCAACTGTTGTTGAAGCCCGATGAAGGGGGGCAATGCCAGCATTTCCAGTGAAACGCTCCCAGTGGGCAGCAAGGGGTACTGAGTGCTGTCCTGGGTCGACCTTGGAGGAACAGCCGCAACAGGGGGGCTGGGCAGACCTTGCTGTTGCTGCTGTAGCTGCTGCAGTCTCTGCTGTTGCTGTAAGAGCTGCAGCTGTTGCTGGTGGAGATGTTCCTGATGTTGTACTTGGAATGGATGATGCAGGGGTACAGTCTGGGGGGCAATCGCTGGCTGGTGTTGGCGGACCTTGGTAAATAATGACACAAATACTATGGACATCTGCATAGACTTATAGGGAAAGTAATACAAGAAAAATACTTTTTAATGTCATTATCAATTATTAGAAGACTATGGGATTGGTGGTACAGTACTTATTGTACCGCACAATAGAACTTGGTAAATGGACAACTTGAAGGTAAATCAATCAATGACACTGTTTCCCTACCTGCTGTTGTCCCTCTCCCTGGTTGACCTCAGGCGACCTGTTGTCCCTGCTGATGACAGCCTGGATCCCCACAGACTTCAGCCCTTCCTCAGACAGGACCTCCTTCATGCCCCCCTCCCCCTCTCCTGACCAGGATGGAGCCAACTCCTCTCCTTCTCCTTCCTCAGACTTGCCTCTTCCCTTGTCGTCTCTGGCCTCCTCTTTTAAGGGACTTGTAAACTTGACAGTCTGTACACCTGGTTTTCCTTGTTTCTTCAGCAAACTGAGAGAGAATGAGAAAAAAATTGCATCTCAAGTCAGTCAACCTGTTGAATATGAATGTTTCTGGGAAATCTGAAACCATCTAACAGTGGGGGAGGTTTGAGGAATTGGAAGAGTGAGGGAGGGGGAAGTTGCAGACAAGACAATGACCAACACAGGTTGCTAAGTTTTGACTCACCTGGGCTTGTTGTCAGTGATCCAGGTGCCAATGTCACACAGCCGCTGGCACCTGTACTGCACCTGCACCTCACCTGGCTCCAGAATGGAACTCTGCCCTTTGCTAAAGTCCAAAGGCCTGGGGAACAATATAAACAGTGCTCAACAGTGAAATGTATTTCTTAATGTGGCAGTATGTTTTGTGATTATTTGATCCAATTGCCAAACTGGTACTTTGCCAATGAGCTTGGATTTCAGCCCATCTTGTCTTGAATAACAGTATCTTTAAGTGTAAAATAAAGTTAAAGGTTGATGCATGTAAAAGGACACAAACTATTCATTTCTATCTGAACCAGCAATTAAACACCTTTTTACCTGTGTGCTTTAACCAATGGCAAGAATCCTTGCAGTTCAAAGTCCTCAGGTAAGGGGCGATCTAAGGGATAAAAAAAGAAAATAGCAAGTCAATGTTGAAATATTTTATAAAGTACCAATGTCATAAGGATCAAAGGATAAACATGTATTGTTAGCATTTTGTACAATGATGAAAAGTACTCACTTGCTGGATTGTTGATCCTTTCTTTCAACTGGATACAGTTCAAAACTCTTGCAAGCTTTGGCCATATGCTGTCATGTTGAAGAAAATAACACAGTTAATGTTGTTTCAGTATTCAAATATCCCAATAACATTTCTATTCTGAAATTTGAACAACATAGAGGAATGGTGCATTAGTCCACCTGAAAGATAAAAACATTTCAAAGCTGCTCTATCAACTAGAAATACGAAAATTATACATTACACTACCACAGTGTATGCAACCAATGGAAGGCTGAGCTAGCACCATGGACAGAGACAACCTTTTTTCAAGTAAAGTTTCAATTTAAGTGGTTTCTTTTTGAGTCATCTAATATTTTCTTACCTTTCTCTAGTGTGTGTAAAAAATGAATTCAAAGACATCTTGGGACAAAAATGGAATTCTGTTTTCCACAAAACTAGCACCAAGGAGAGGACAAATAGCTGTTGCAATGGTCAGTGTTTCTTAGAATGCTTTCACATCTTCCTGATTTTTGCTGGAGATCTATTACAGTAACTGTAATGATATTTAAGAAAGATATTTAACTAATGTCTATTAATGAAGTGTATTAAGTACTACAAAATGGATGACACTCAAGACGTAGAATGATTCAATACTGCATATAAGAAACTTACAAGGGTTTATCCATTATTGTTTCTTCCTCAAAGAGGTTGGGTCTGTGAGTGAGCCAGTCCAGGGTGACTTTGACTGCAGCCAGACATGGGGAGTCCTGAGCTGACTGGTCAGACTTGGTGGGGATGTAGTGTAACATCAGGCTCAGTAAGGACACTGGGGGATGGGGAGGGAATAGGATGGATTAGTAGGTGACAGCATCCAGTTCAACAGGAAAAATGAAAAGTCCACTTCAAACGTTGCTGAAGGTCCTTTTTAGTGATGCTGAGGAAGAGTGACAGATGCATATGTCACTTGAAATGTCTGAATATACAAATGTATATACATCTATAAATCTTCATAATTCATCCAGTAGAGTCAGAATTGTCTTTGAATTACATTACAAAATAATCTGAAGTTGCAACTTTCTCCCGTTTAGCTTTGACTGTCACAATCTGTTCCTTACAACTCCCTGTAAATTCCTTTATTTTGTGGTAAAGGAGATTTTTGCAGTATTTTATGTTTGCAGTGAACAATTCTTAAGTACAGTTAGTAGTAACACATTGGAAACATATATTTTCAGTGTCAAGAATTTACAGTGGAGGGATTTTCGCAATTATTAGAAAACCGACACAAACATTTGAAGATCTACAGTATGTTACTACTACCCCCATGAAACCAATGCTAGCCCTGCGTACTTGACATGCCCAGCGCCAGGTTCCAGCCCACCATCTCGTCATCGCTGTACGCAGCCGTGTCGATGTCCTTGTCGGTGGTGCAGTCTCGCACGTGGTGCAGAGAGAACAGGTTGATCGCCACCATGTACACAAGCTCCCGTAACGTGAACGCCTCTTGATACAAGTGGGTCTGCCAAAGAAAAGACCAACAACGTCGGTGAAGGTTACACATCCAGATAATAACGTACACCAAAAACAGTTACTCTTGCGACTTGAGTAAAGTAACTGTTTTTGGCACAAGAGCAAGAAGTGTTGGGATAAGACCTTGACTTTTGTTTCAAATTTGTTGAGGACAATTGATTAAGAGCGGCATGAAAGTTTCAGAAAAGATACAATGTTTACAACAAACACACTATAATGAACATTGCATTGACATCTGCATACTCACCCTGAACTGACTGATCAGCAAGTCTTTGATTTTAGCAGCAAAGGGCAGATCTGTGACCAAAGAAGAGTTATAATAGATAATCTTCAGCATGTGATGCATTTAACAAAATTTTTTTACATGTCAAAACATTTCACTCTTAAGACAATCATAAATGTTAGTTAGCACATAATGCTGAGCCAAAACACGGACATTTAGGTTTCATCACTCATGATCTGAAATCATTAAACAAAAATGAAATAAGTGCAGTCAGACCTTTGCTCAGGTAGATGTGTGCATGGAACCTCAGGAAATACAGGACAACCTCATGGGACGACAACTTGTGGGTCTTCAACTCATTTTCTCTACAACAAACAAGAAGCACAAGGCAACAGAGGGAAGCATCAATACACATTACAATGTACGTGCCTTAAATAAGTTCATACTGACAAATGAATGAACATCAGATATGTCTGGACCACTGGTTTCAGTTTTGAACCATCCCTGGCAGAAAGTTACTTGCTTAAATATCTACAGGTCTTGACTCTCAAGTATAGTATAGGATCCATTCATGGACTGTTGTCTTAGAGCATACATGTATGTATAAAAAGATAGCTACAGTACAACAAGTACCCATCGGCCAGTTTGGAGAAGGTCTTGTTGAGGTTAGTGGCTGCAGCAGGAAAAGGATGCTTGACTGCAATGCTGCGGCAGTAGTAGAAGACCATCGGCAGCTGCTCCGCACGCGACGCAGCCAGGATAGCCATCTGGTTGTAGGGCTGACCTGTAGGTCAAAGGTCAAACTTTATTCGGAGAACTACCAGTATATCATACATTCAAGTGTTGCCCATGTTTTCTGGCCAACAAAAATCTTAAGAAAATACAGTTTTCTTTTTATTGAAACATAGTGGCAAGACGTGGTGGCAACACACTTAAGTTACACTTATATTCATGTCGCCACCAGACAATACATAAGACATCATGTTTGAGACAAGACTGACTCACTAAGCGAGAGAACTAACTGACCCAATGGGAAAAGCAGGTAATAGTTGATAGTAAGATGCTTTACCATTATAAGGTACAAGTTGAGCGGCATGTCTGTAGAAGGACTCTGCCTGACTCAGCTGGTTCCTGTAGCGAGCGATGTCTCCCAGATGCACCAGGCAGTGCTGACAGATGTACAGGCAGGAGCTGGGCTGGGGGGGCAGGATCTTGTGCCAGGGACTTGGCTCTGGACGGAAATAAACATCAACAATACATTGGTGAAGGTTAAATATCCAGGTAATAAGATACGTCAAGAAACAGTTACTCAAGTGTCACTGACAAAAGGTAGTGGATGCTATCTGAAACGTCTGACTATTTCCAAAATCATATCCAATGACTAACTGTTTTTTAGCAAACATCAACAATGTTCAGAAGAACAGAAAATACAAAGGTGTTTCATGTGATTGCATGTCAAGAACTTTGACATATAAGTTAGGCCACACCAAGTAAATTTTATGGATGACATCCGCGCGCGCATTGATTTTGGCCTGTTCCTAGAAAAAAAAACAAGAAATTCCGCTTCCTGTAACTATGACCAAAGAGTCACGACAGTGCCGAAAATCGTTAGATTGACGTGAAACCCGTAACGTTAACGCGAAATGGGTAAAGAGCACATGCTTTGTTTCAGCAGGCCTGCAAAAATGTGATGAAAGAAACAGGACAGGACGACAACTGCTGTTCCAGCTGATTTATTGCTGTTTTGATGATGAATAAAAGACTTCTTGCTTCTTAATCTGTGTCACCTCATTATATTTCAGTCCATACCATGGTATGGATGAAATATATTGTGCTCTCTCATGTTTCTTCTCCTCCTCCTTCTTCTCCTCCTGCCACACAGTCAAAGGGATTCAACTCCACCATCATTCAGCCAAATGACTTAAAATTTGGCATGGAGGTAGAGTGGGCCAATACCCCCCAGGCGTTTTTTTCATTTTTTTGATACATGCCTTTGAAAAATTTTTATGAAGGTTTTTTGGGGCATTTTTCGCCAAAAAATGGATTTTTGGATCCTGAGCCCTGGTTTTACAACCAAATGATCTGAAATTCGGTATAAGGGTACCTTGAACATGTGTCTACAGAATAGCAGTCACATATTTGGCATACACCACTTCCAAATGACTCATTTGGGGGACTTTAATGGCTATTTTCAGCAAAAAAAGGGCCAAAAGTGCTATACCCGTTCCATGTTCTATCTAAAGAATACCCGTTCCATCTGCCATTGGCCATGGAACACGTGTTCCACTGCAGGTTACCTGGGGTCACATTGCAAGTAAGTCATGCGTAATGACCCACACATTCAATTTCATGTGCCGAAGACCTTCAAAATGTATCAAATCTCATCATTGTTAGTATTTGCATACCTATAATAAGATTAGTAAAGCTTTCGAGATTCAATGTGCTTGTTCTTGCATCCTTGTTTTCAATTACATAGCTAAAACTATATAAGTCATTTATTTGAGAATCTTTGCCAGTTTTACACTGGGGTCAGTTTGGAATAGTCCACTTTTGCGTGGGAGGGAGATGGACTGAAATATGCTGTATTTGCTCCCAAGCAAATGTCGGCCTCTCTAGTTCAATTTGTGTCCTAACATTTATCGTCTCTTAGTATATTTCTAATCTAGCTAGGCATCTTGTTTTTTAGGGCCCTTCTTGTTTTTTTTTCGCCCTCTCGCATTAGATATAGGGTCTCCAAAGGACGTCATCCATAAAATTTACTTGGTGTGGCCTTATTATAAATCACAACAACGATCAAATCTACAAACCAACAGAATTTGAATCCTGCAACTGTCTATCAAAGAATGCTACAGTCTATTTAGTATTTACCATGCAAAGGATCTGGCCTAGATGCAGAAAGTCAATACAAGACAATTCTCAGCATCTTTCTGAACTTGAAGAACAACTGTACTCTACACAATACAAAATTTACAGTGGAATCTTTCTATGAGCTTCAAGGACTTAAAAGCAACATAATCATATATGGACTGTATGACAAACATACAAATATGGGTGTGGACTGGCAGACCTCATAGTCATACAACATATACCAGAGAGTATGCCTGGGAGTGTTTTCTCTTTTTACTGCATGTTTACATTTACAATAACAAAGATATCTTGGGAACACACACCTCCCATGATGCCATAGTTGGAAGACTTTGGCCTGAAGGGTAAGTCCAGGTCAAACGCAGAGCAGAGCTCCTGCAGCAGCTGCAGATAGAACCCGCTGGCTCCCTCCAGGAACACAGCTAGACTGGCCTGGATGTCTCGTCTACTGGGGTTCTGTAACAGTGCCAATACAATGCTGTCATTCTTTACTAAAAAAATTCATCCCTATGGTAGTACCTAAAACCATATATTATGTTATTCTCTAATAAGTAACAAGTTTACCATTGGTATCAATAGAAAGGCAAAGGCAATATTTTTAGACTGTCCCTTCAACTTTGTGAATATAATATAGTAGCGTGTTACGTACAGTTTTATCCTTGGTCTGCATCTGCATGGCAGTTATCTGGTTCTTGAATGCATGGTTCCACCTGAAAAGGAGTTTGGTCCATTTTTAGTTCAAACAAGTAACAGATACTTATTAACATTTGAAAGGTTGTCATGTCAAACCAAAGCAAAACTATAGCCATGGACTATGACTATATATGAATGCCCAGTATAGGAATAGGAACAGGAGGGACTAGAAGCACCTACACTAGGTGTAGGAAAAGCCAGCATGTGTAATTCTGATACTTACAGGTCCTGTTCCACCTTCTTGTCCAGAGCGTACTCCAGGTCAGTGACCAGGGCCTGCTGGTACAGGTCCTGTAGGGTCTGCCTGGACGTCCAGGCTTCCGCTGGACCCATCCGCCCATCTGATGGCAGACACAAAATAGTTTGAATAACTAGTACCTACTTACATGTTTTACACTTGTGGGATAAAACTGACGCTGAGCTCAAGAGAAAGCTGATAACATTCTTGAAAATTTCAAAGTCTAAAACAAAGAGTACATTAATCACATATCATCTTTATGGTCATGTCTTGTAAACTGTAGCCTGACTAAATCACACTCCTACTAGTCCTAGTGGTCTACCCGGCTGATTGGCCCACTGGTAAATATTATTCTGATCTTACCTGCCACATCAGCTTTCAGCACCTCAGCTTTTCTGCAAGGACAACATAATCATGTGTTAGGATGAACACAGCATTATCTACATATGACAACATGTTCACAGCTCTAGTTTCACTGTTTAACCAGTGTTGTGCCCTGTACAGTCAGGTATCCTGACCTGATTATCAGTACCATATCCAAATTCCAATCTAAGACATAATGAAAATCATCTCATTCATTTAGCTAGGCGCTAATTCTTCTAACATTTCTGTTCTGAACAAGCCATCCAGGTTTTTCAATGTGAGTGACATGCTTTTCACTATGGCCGTATGGGTGACACATCTACATTTCAAAAAGTACAAAACTTAAACTGTCAAACTGATCAAGATGATGATGATGAAACTAATTTAATTACAAACACATGGACAAGTCTTCTTGTCCATGTTATTTAGTGACGAATTATAGCATTTCCAGCCAAACGAAACTCGCTACAGTTACGTCACGGTCTCGTTTATATTCAGGATCTCTTTTCGTTGATTAGAGTTTACTTTTGGAATTTACAACAGAAGACAGTGCGTTACGGCACAGTTAATTAGCAACGTTTTAAACGTTAGAATTTGATGTCTTATATTTCAAGTAAAATTCCATACAACGAGCTTCGATATTTATAACAGGCACATCATTTTGATCCTGTAACACTTCGGCATCATCTCTTGTACAAATTTGAGTGAATTTATTTTCCACACCTGAGAATTTCTGCAACATTCATCTCACCCTGTTTCACCTCGCCAGGTCGCTGCCATTTTGACTTGGACAATACCATTAGTGTGAACCTATAGGGATGTTATTTACCTAACAGCTTCCTTGTAAATAAACAAGTGGTATTTGCCAGGAAGCCATTGCTCTAAACTACATGTAAAAGGATATTACAATCTTTATAAAGAGTTTTATTTCATTGAATACACATTTATTGCCGTAAAAGCCGATAATATTCCTCGGTATAGGAAAGAATCATCCCTAAAAATGAACTAGTCTAAAGGTCAGAAACGGGACCTCAGAAACGGGACAGTGATGGCATACAAGCATAAAAAGACCGGGACTTTTCCTTTAATACAGAAGATGACCTTATAAAAAGACTTTATGGTGACATTCTGTTTAAATATTTGTATTGATTGTACTATTCAGTATAAATTTTAAACCGTTCTATTGTTTATGGTTATCAAGTATTATCGGCGGTGCGTTTGGCTGTGGTCAAAGGTAAACAACAACAAGTCGGATCACTTTCATGGGAGTTGCCAAGCTACAGGTACGCCACACAGTGAGGCTGACGTGGGAGGGCAAACCATTTTAGCTTGCTATCTAGCTATACTCCTGGTGAAAAAACGGACACATGCAGCTTTTTAGAGCGTGTCTATACAGATAAAGTATGGAGAGGGGCCACGGAGATTCACCTGCCAGGCGTAACGCCAGGAGCAAAAGGGATCGAAAGGCTAACTTGAAGGTAACTTAGAGATTTACTTATTTGTAGCTATATAAAATGATATCTAAATGTTACTAGCTATATACTAAGTATATTTGACCACCTAATACAATACAACAATCAAAAGGCGTTTTCCAAGACTAGCTAGAATGTAGTTTTGCATTTGTAGTTATGATATGTTGACATTTTTATTTGATTGATTTACACTTCTAAATGATCTTCTAATTCATCAACCCCAGCCGTCGCAGCCTTTAGATCAGCCTACTTCAAACGAGAGTACTGCCCCACAGACAAGTAACAGCACCTCTTCAGTATCATCAATAAGTGACGATGACAAGGAATCCAAGGTGAACATCTTATAGTCTATTAATATATTTATGACACAGCTACACAATTTCTCCACAGTACTTTCTCAGTACTGCATCAATTAGTAGAGATACCTGGAAAAAAGCTAATACATGTATTAAATGTTAACGTTAACACATTACACATGGACCTATTACTTGGCTGCAAGGTAAGTAAAGCATGTAGTGTAAGTTTGAACATCGAGAAGATTTTCTTAAATTTGAAACAGTAAAAGTGTATAAAAATTTATTATTCCATCATTAAAGTTATGCACTGTTATCAAATAAAAATGTCACTGAAAGATTGTTGTTTTATCAGAAGCAGCATCAATAGAAATGCTGATCCTGAAATTTTCTTTCCAGATTCTGCTCCTGCAGGCAGAGGGAGATGCAGCATTCCACAGCAGGGAGTACCACAAGGCAGTGGACCTGTACTCCAGGGCGCTGGACCTACAGTCGGACGTGTACGAGATACGCGCCTGTCGCACTGCCGCGTACATCCAGCTGGAGGACTACAAAAATGCAGAGGCAGACGCTCAACAGCTGATCAGCTTCAAGCCTAAACTTCCCCAAGTAAAGACCTTGTTTATGCTTGTACATAGGTTCTGTTTGCTGGATGGTAAAATTACTATTGATTACTGTCTGGTCATTTCTTAAAGTTTTGTATTCATTTAGTAAAGCTGTCACCTGGATACTTCACTACATGTATATGCTTCTCTTTCTATTACATTGCCTTTTGTTCTTTATATTCTTTATATCAACTTCAAACAATTGTTTGCTTTTGATGTATGATTATCATGATAGTAACCACCTGTAAATCTACAAGACACTGAGTCTTATTGAGTCTTTTATGGGCAATATAGTCTGAGACAAATGTCACCAAAAATTGCCATTGTAGTATCACTCCTGGAATCAGTCAAGGCTGAGCTACGCAATTGTGTCATGGAAACTACAAATTCAATGTACATGTACATGTATAGATAAATAAAGCAAATAATTAGGGTTCTTTTATTCTCTTTTGAAAAAAATTAATGTTCCTTTGCTCTGTTTACCTTGCAGAACTATTACCTGCTGGCGATCTCCCAGGCCCACCAGGACAGACATGAGGAGGCTCTGGGCTCGTTTCTGCAGTGTATGGACCTGGACCCAGAACACAGGGACCAGCTCATGGAGTATGTCGTCAGTATGGCCGCACACGTCTGTCGACTGGGGGACAGCTCAGTACAGAAGTTCATGGGTACAGAAACTTCATAAATGCTGCTCTATATAGATTATCATCATACTCTCTATTACAGACTCTATACTCTACATTAATCATATCATCATGATTTTAGCAGCTTGACCAAATAGCAAATAAGATATACCAGTAGTCTCTAGGTGTAGAGATTTTAATTCTGTTGTACATTTTGTATAACGTTACAATTATTTTCTTTTTTTTATTCATAATCAAAAACAGGTGTCAAAGTTTTAGAATATCTCTACTACAATGTAATTCATAAGTATGAATAATGTTGATGACAGAAGTGTTGTTGTATTTCAGAGATGAAGCCAGTAGCTGCCCTGCATGAGCTTGGACAGACCCTGCACTACTGTGGCATGCCTGCCCTGTGTGTGCAGATGTTGGAGTCTGCACTCAGGATTCCCACAGAAGACACAGACATAGTCACCAAGGTGGGTCTTCATAGTACTGTTTCAAAAATGAATTGTATATCTCACCTTACCTGACCAGTCCCATAGCTGAATTGTATATACTACTGAATAAAATCATCTGGGAATATATTTAAGGGTAAAACTTTTGTTTCAACACAGGGGATTGTTCTCACCTAGAGCTTTTGACCAGTCAAACTGGTCTTCTTCAATAGACATGATCCAGTGTCATAAGACTTGTCACATGGTTTCTCTGACTCTGAGGTGTGTGACATCAACACTGGGTCATCTGGGAAGATACTGATTTTTATCATCTATCACAAGTGTTAGCTTTGAGGACAACATTTTTTATCTTCACCAAAATCAGACATCCCACTGCTTGTCACTTTTCTCCAGGTGTACCTGTCATTGGGGGATGCTCACACAGCTGTACGCCAAGGAAGCAAGGCCAAATTTTTCTATGAACAGTGTCTGTCTGCAGCACTCAAGGCTGATAATGTAGTGCTTGAAACGAAGGTAAGTCATCAGTAAGAGTGAGTGAGGTGATCACTATTATCCCCATACTTTGTAAACACTGCACAAAAATAGATGACTTTACAGTTACAGTGTACTATGTAACATAAGATTAGATGCCCTTTCCTGAGAGTTGAGACTGACATGTTGCTGTCCTGTGTCCCCAGGCATATGTAAACCTGGCCAGTCTGTGTGAGCAGGAGGGACAGGTGTATGAGGCTATCATGTACTACATCAAACTACTGACTGTCGGGGATGACATTCGCGCCAGCTTGGACGACGAGAAAAAGTTTCGTGACTACTGGTCTATTGAGCTAGAGCGGGGAATCCATCTTAACCTTAGGTACTCAATCCTCTGCATTAAAATGCTCTGTGGTCTTCACTGTACATTGTATTAGCAATTAGTTTCTATATATGGCTTCCATGGTGTAAGTGCACTTAAAATGCAAAGATGTGAAGTATGGTGAGTAAAGGTCTTGGAATTTACACCCAGAATTTTGTTGAAGCACTACATGTATGGAAAGATTACAATACTGTGATAGTAAATGTTTCTTTACCCTGCCTGCTCTCCTACTCTACAGCATTGCTTACAAGAAGATCAGGCAGTTTGCCAAGGCACTGCATCATGGAAAGGACTACATGAAGCTCATCGAGTCCTCCAACCAACCAGAGCAAATGAGACAAGCCCATTACCACATGGCTACTCTGTACGAGGCTGGGCAAGACTACAAGCAGGCCCTCGCACAGTACAACTCCTTCCTCTCCCTTTGTAAGGAGGCCAATGATGAGGCGTCCACGGCGCTTGCCCACGGCTGCCTGGGAAACTTGTACGTCTCTGTGTGTGACTACAAACAGGCACTGCTACACCACGAGGAGCAGCTGGACCTGATGGAAAAGGAGGACAACGTCGGGGCTCAGATGATGGCACACCTGCACCTGGCAGAAGTTCTGATGAAGACAGAAGAGTTTGAGGACGCACGGATCCACCTACAGGAGTCCTTACAGCTGTGTAGGGAGTTAGACCAGCCGGAGTTGGAGTGCAGGACCTTGCTGAACTTGGCGACCTGTTCTCGGAACAAGGTCGTCACCAGCACGCCCTGTACTACTACGAACAAGCGCAGACTCTTGTGGAAGATGAAGACCAGCCAGACCTTCATACCATCTGCCAGTTTCACGTGGCACACATGAGCCAGTTCTCAACTTCACTCAAGGTAAAATCAAGATCATAGAAACTGCATCAACGGTTTAGATTTTGAGGTCTGCCAACATGAATGTATAATGTGTCATTTTACTATCTCTGAGAATGATTATGTGTTGTTCTTTGATAGGAACTGGAGACAGCAAGAAGAACATTTGAAGAACTCATCCCTGTCTATGAGGACCAGGCACGCAGATGTGATGAGGAGGAAGTGGAGCTACCTGAGGATCTGGGCAGGTAACGTTGATGCATTCATTTGTAAAGAAAAGTGTTCAAGTTCCATTTACACATCTCAGACTAGAGATGCATAGCTCAAGAAAGACTTCACTTTCGTTGCGTCTCTTTCATAATCCCCCAATTGTTGCTGCCATTATTGCAGGTCCCTTCAGCTGGCATATGATGGTATGCTGTCCTCTCTCAGCAAACTCGGCAACACAGACCAGGCTTTGGAGTACACCGAATGCCACAGGAGACAAAACCTGCTGTGGACACTGAATGTCCGACCACAGATCCCGGACTGTTCCAAGCTTTTTGAGGACCCCGGCTCACTGTCCAGCTTAGTGAGCAGATTTGATCCACTCAAGATTCAGCAACTCTTTGACATCGTCAACGTAACAAACAAGACAGTCCTGTACTACTCTGTGGTCAATGATTCCCTGTTACTGTGGGTGCTTCAGCCTGGGAAAGGTGTTGCAAGGTTCTACAAGTCCTCCACCAAAGAGAACCTCGTGGAGAAGTGCAGAAGTTGCATCACACTCATCAGGACAGTTGAGGGGAAGTCCAGCCCATGCTACGACATTGAAAACAGAGCGCTTCCTAGGAAGGAGGCAGAAGTGTATGAAATCAAGAAGGCAAACCTCCGGGCCTCACAGTTGAAGAAAGACTTCAGGAAGGAACTCGAGGAGGAAGTTGAAGAGGGTTCAAAGAAAACGGAGCCGCCAAGAATGCCATTTAAGGAACTGTACAATGTTCTCATAGCTCCTGTCGAGGACCTTCTCTCAGCCCTCCCGCTTCAGAGTGACCTTGTCATCGTCCCTGACAAAGATCTCTTGCAGGTGCCCTTTGACCTCCTGAAGGACTTCAAACAGAGAAACCTGAGTGAGAGGTTTCAGATCACCATTGTGCCCTGTCTGTATGTCCTGGAGGTGGCTTTTCTGGGGATCCAGTCTGTCAGAAAGCCAGGCGCAGCTTCCACCAGGCCGCAGGAGAAGTCTGTCATCATGGCTACAGCATCCACTGGCAGTATCATGGTGACTAAGACCAGAGGAGATCAGTCCACCATTACATACACAAGGTATATCTACTTACCTTACTTTGGCCCTTTGCTCCTGCCAAAGCATAGGCCACCAATGGTACTTCTCCACTTCACTCGTTTCTGGGCTGTCTTTCTCAGGTCATCCCAGCTGCTGGCTACTCTCCTCATCTCCTCCTCAGTATCTCTTTTTCAACTGTTTCTGGGCTGTCCTTCTCTTTCTTCTTCCATGTGGATTCCATGTTACAGCCTGGTGTGTGATGCTGGATGGTAGTTTCCAAGGTATATCACATCGGCTATATTCTCTGTTGATCTAGAGTGTAGACTACATTCGTTTCTTTTTCTGTTGCAAATTTGCAAGACTACAAATTATAGCATTTTTCTTCAAAAGGATCAAACATTGCATGTCATTCTTCTAACTGTATGTTGGTTAGCAAAGTAAAAGATTTTGTCATGCTGTATCAAGCTTTGTAATTTGGTTAGCACAAAAAAAGTGAGACTGTGTCGACTGTGTCTTGTACTCTACAGGAGCAAGGATCCAGGGAAAGGCCTGTTGGAGATTCCATCCACACGTGAGGGGAGGCCAGACCTGGAGAGGGAGGGGCTCAAGAGGATGAAGCTACTGAACACCATCAATAAACTGGTCACAAAGGTGATTATTGTACAGTACTTTGGAGATGCATAAACTTTATTTCTGCTTGTGACATGTTAGATTTTACACCCAGCAGTGTGTTGTCAACATGTCTGAACTGAACAGCAATGATGCTGACAATTTATTCTTTTTTGTTTAGCCCAACCAACTTCTAGCGAAGTTAACAATTTGATAGCTTTGGTTCCTTGATATTAACTATTTCTTTTGTAATTTTTCCAGCTTAAGTAGACATTCATATAAATTGGTAGATATGTATTAGCCTATATCTTTACATGAAAATATTTTCTATACATGTATTTGAAATTGCAGACCTCTACAGGGCAGCAGATCACCACGTCATCCTCCTTTGTGACAGAGTTCCGGCAGTTGAGTGGGCAGGAGTACACCCTGGTGGTGGGAAACCCCTCCCTGCCACAGGTCACCCTGTTTGGGAGGACGTGGAAGCCGTTCCAGCAGCTGAACGTGGCAGATAAGGAGGCCTCTAAGGTACATGTATCTTCTGCATTATGTGACTACCTGTAGGTCAAGAAACATGCCTTTTTATTCCATAGACCCGGTAACAAGGGTGCTCTACCCACATACCTTCTGAACCTATCAACTTAAATGTAGATCTCCTGCTGTCATACATATCACATATCAGGGCCCAGTTTGCTCCCAGAAAATTAAGAGTGTAGTTGATCCAAATCTGATAGTAAAAAAAAATACTACATTTTTTACATGAACAATTCTGAACTTCTGCATTTTCAACCCTTGGCAGTTTCTTGTCACTAGTGTTGTTCTCTGGTTCCTAGAAGAAAATGAAGGACAATTCTGTGTAAATAATTACTAGTAAGTCTGGGATAGAACTGATGTCTCAATGTTTGCATCCCATGCTCTAGGTGGCAGACTACCTGGGAACAGAGGCACTGACTGGAGAAGAGGCCACCAAAGAGATGGTCATGGCTGTCCTACCAGGGGCTACAGTTGTTCACATAGGTATCATAGACAAACCTTTTTTTTTACAATCTTAACACTTAAGTAAGGTGTTGTTTGTGGAGAAAAAGAAGTAGCTTGTATGTAGACTGTATTGCTGTAATCAACATCAACATTTCAATTCATTTTAGAGTCCAAAACTGAGTTTTTCAGATTTGTGAAGACATTTGAGTATCTTAGAAAACAAGAAAATATGACAGTCATATTTATGCTCATGTTTATCGTACTGCATGTTTTTCTGTAATCCTTCAATACCTAACAATAAAATCGTTTTCACCCACAGCCACCTTTGGTAGTTGGGAGGAGGGTATCCTGGCCTTGTCGCCCAACCCCGACCACCTACAGGACGGCCCGCCGACACAGAACAGGTACATCCTCACACCTGATGACATCCTGAACCAGAAGGTGTCGGCCAAACTCGTGGTGCTCAGTGGTTGCCATGGAGATGACTTCCGCGGCACTCTGGATCTACAGCTGAAGTTACCAACTTGTCTCCTGGCTGCAGGTTGGTTATAATTTAGTATGTTTGAAAGTTTGTTTCCTCTGTGAAGGTAAACATGTCATGTCTTTCCCTCTCTTTAGCTAAAAAATTACTGCTTTATATCTGGGTTTACTACAGATTCACAATGGTGCACTCATCCATTGAAGGGATGGGAGAACCGAGAGACTGCAGATTCAATGCTTTATAACATGAAATAATGTTAGTAATAAATGCTTTTTTTGTAGGGGCTAAGTGTGTCCTGACACAGCGGTGGCCAGTGCCCAACATAGTGACCAGCTTGTTCTACCACCACTTCTACCAGGCATTGCAGAAAAATGCCAGGGTCACCAATGCCATGAAGGTCGCAAAGGACAAGGTCAAAGCTGATGATAGGTGAATGGTGATTAAGTATTTAAACAACAACAGAATAGAATAAGTAAACTCTGATCCTGTCTTATCCATTCATACCATAAAAATGATAAATTACAACAGAAATAATTCACAGGCTGAGTGATGAATGTAAAAGAGCCTCCTTTGCTTAACCTTCCAGATTCAGTGCCCCTGTGTATTGGTGCACCTTTGTGCTGATTGGTCAGGATGTGGAGGTTGACCTGGGTCAGATCAAGCGTGCCATGCTGGACCAGACCATGGATAAGGTGGAGGATGTGGAGGATCTCCTCAATCCAAAACCACTCACTCCTGAGGGTAAGGCTGTCTGCATGGGGTGGCAAATTTCTCATCATTTAAAATCCCATGAAATTGGAGTTTATTTCACATCAAGATATTAACTAACAGTAATCAAGCAAACATTAAGTTAGTAAATCTGAAGTTTCCATTCAAAACAAACTCTTAAAATATTGATGTAAAGATATATTTCGAAATGGCACCAGACAGCCAACTACTGTGTCAATCTTGTTACTTTTTTAATTGTCAATACAATATGTATTATGCAAAGTGTAAAATTTACTTCAATCACATGATGTCACGATTGCATCTGTGGAAGTATTAATTGAAGTACTTTTGTTTCAGCTGCCAGTAAAGAGACCTTACTGTACAGGCTTCAGGCCTGCGTCTCAGTTCTACTGTCTCACTCCAAAGAACACACGGATACTGTACCAACTCTCCTGCAGATGGTATGTATTTTACATACAATGATACAGCTGGTATTTCAATGATACAGTGATACAGCTTGTATTTCCTGTTAAATATCTCTAGCATAGATGCAATGGTGTAGTATTATTATCTAGAATGGATCGATGATCTTTCTTTGCTTCTTTTATCTCGTGAAAAATAGCATTGAAAACATCTATTGCCAGGTTTGATTTCTCCTTGGTGCTGAAATGCCTTCCATTTGCTTGTAGTCCCATTTCTCACAAAATAGTACCTTAGAATCTTGTCAGTTCAGTGTTTTAAATGGTTAGCTACATCTTTAAGACATACAAAAAGCTGTAGACAGTTTTAACCCATGTTGTGTGTTCTAGAAACTCAATGTTTTGACAATTGATCACTATTTATTCTATTTATGTACATGTTACCAATATCACTCACTCACTCACTATCCAGTTTATCGTCTGTTGTTCCCCGACTTCCAAGATGTCAACAGTTTTATCTCTATTAGAAAGTCCAGATCAATGGTTTTTCTTTCTTCCTGTATTGTACACAGATTGGAGATGCTATTGACCTCCTGGATGCTACAGAGTACCGTCAGCCCCCCGTGCGGCTGCCTGACCATGTGGTGGCCACCCCGGGCGCCCTCCCCCTCCTGTCACTGCTGGGGTTTGACTTCCAGCCCCGCGGAGCACATGTGGAGCAGCCCTACATCCTGTTCCCCCACTGGAACCAGGGGAAACTGCTGCTGCCCTCGTATGAGTCACTGACTGCTGCTATCGGTAAATATCTGTTGTGTAAAACGCATTTGAAGATGCCAAATCTTTACCATGATTACACTGTACGTGACTGTACCAATGCTACGCACATACATTTAAGCAACAAGGAAAGCTTCTAGCAGGCCCACAAGCAACATGCATCTATGTAGGATTGCAAATCCTACCCACATACCAACTATCATCAGTATCCAAGCACAGCAAATTCCTCAAACCCTTGTCCACAAACACACACATCAACTGAAAACACAACCTTCACTTCACAGGGTAATAAACACCCAAACATAGAAATGCCTTGTATAAGAAATAGGCAATTCTTCAACATCGACTTATCATGATATGGTAAAGCACTTGCTGGGCGATATGATTTTAGTTCTTTTTGTTTGTTCGAGGATTGAGAGGTATCTTTTTGACAATCCACATATTTGTCAACAATCAAGAAATTACTGAGTTGTCTCTTGACCCTGTGCTGTGGTGCTAATTTGTTGTCCCTTTCCAGATATCATTTCCAACCACCGGTGCACACAGTGCATCTCAGAGATCCTGCCCACTACAGAAGATATCCTGTGTCAGCTGATTGACATGCTGAGCCTCACGCTGCACTCTCCGGAGCTGCAGCTGAGGGTGGGGGACAGCGGCGTCCAGCCGCTCTGGGCCAGGGGGTCCGCCACACGACAGCTGCTGTCAGCACTGGGGTTCACACAGATTGGACCGCTCCTGGTGTTTAACAAGGTGGCCAGCAACAGGCAAGTGTATACAGTAGTATGATCAAGATTCTTTTCTTCAGAATACAACAGTTTTGAGTCCTTATTCTACAAAGTAGTTTTCATAACTCTTTCATTCTTCTATTTGTTAGTTGGATTGATGATCTTTCTATGCTTCTTTCTGCAATATTTGGCATCGTCACGTTTACTAGTACTTATTCGCAGATTCTGTATTATCTTTGCTTTATTGTTGCTAAAAAACAGCATTGAAAACATCTATTGCCAGGTTTGATTTCTCCTTGGTGCTGAAATGCCTTCCATTTGCTTGTTGTCTTATTACTTAGTAGTTTAGAAATCTTGTCAGTCATTTACGTCAAGAACTGGATTAGATTTTAAAACCCTTTCATGATCAGATTTTAAAGCCATCTTATGATCAGATATTAAAGCCAATTTCATGGTAGTGTCTTAGATATCGGTATGAATGTCTAGTGACTTCATTGTCACTGGTTGTTATTGTTGGTTAATTTCAGCACAACTAGCATTTACGTGAGGGATATCCTCGCAAAATACTGATACTAGTAGCATGTCTTGTGAAAAGCCAGAAAACTTGGCTCTATTCATTGATCTTAACATAATGAAATCTTCCTGTCCAGGGTCCTGCTGACAGCCACCCTGCACATGTTATGTGCCATGTCTGTCACTAAGTCCTCAGGCATGGTCCACAAACTGGACGTGTCCCAGCTGGCCACATCACAGCTCACCACTGCTGCAGTAAGTCAACCATTTCTAATGCAGAAAATGTATTTGACCATGAGGCCTGATGTATTTAATTGTATGCCATAATATATTAGTCATCTATACACACTGATGCAGCCATTTGGCTTCCAGTTCTCTATTGGTTATTAGGAAAAGGACATTTGCAAAAAGCATGCTACTGTAGCAAATCCAGTAACGGATTAGCAAAACAAAACATTTTGACATCTACTTATAGTCATGAATATCCACACATTACGCCTGAAACATTAGAGCTAAAGCGTGTATCATTTCTGTGTCAGACAAGAGAGACCAGCAGGGCAACTCCCGCCATCGGCGCGAAGGAGCTGCCGTCCCTACGACCCGTCCTCCTGCCGCGGAACCAGCTGAACGTGTCGGCCACCTGGATGTCTGAGAAGGAGAAGCCGTCAGCCGTCAGGCACAAGATGCGGCTGTCTCAGCAGCTGCAGGGGATCCAGGCGGACTACAGGCGCTACATGAGCCGCACCGTGCAGTGGCACAGCGAACTGCTCACCGCTCAGGTGAGAGGGACGATTAGCTTGTCTAACAGCATTGTTTACATATCCCATTTCACTCTTTTTTACTGCAAAATTCAGCCCAGTGTAATGATTCAAAGTGCGCATTTTGAAATCATTGTAAATCTGGTGATTATGTACTTCAGTTGTTCATGAGCGAAGCACAAAAAAAGAAGATGCATGTATGATACATTGTTCATACATGTATTTCACTCCTACATTAAATTTCTCATACATGTACATACTGTATGTTCAATTGCTTATTAACTATTAGAATGGAAGGCCTACTGTGAATCAGCAAGAAAGTTTGAAATCGGTCTATTTGAAGTTCCTGTTGCTTTGTTTTCCCACATCAGGCCAATGAGAGCCTGGCACAGATCGGGAAAATCCCTCGTAACCCCGAGAAGGTCAAGGTCATCGCCGGATCCACGCCCTCCATGGAGAGAACACCAGTGGACCTAGAGCCGACCCTTGACCTGGAGGGGGTGGAGCAGAGACGGGACTACTCCAACTACGTCCTGCACCGGCGGTGTGAGAACATCGCTGACCTGCACAGGGACTCCCTCAGGAAACTCTACCTGCCGTTCCTGGAGACTGAGAGGAAAACTAAAGGACTGGGGACCCGGGGGAAGAACACACACTCGTAGTCATGTCAAACCAACCATGTATTTTCCTGTACTCATTGTCATTGTATATAGAATTATAATGTAAATACTTAACATTCATTGCATTAAAGTTATCAAGTTTTTTTTGCACACAATTTGACTCTTACCCCCAGTTAGAGTAAACAGCTGCATCTTTTGTGGAGCAGATGAAATTCATACATGATACATTGAAAATTATGTCTTCTATTGAAAAGAGACTATGAGACTTTGCATTTCAAATTATTTGTATTATACATGTATATATCACATATGTAGATGTATGATGTGTGACATTGAATGGGCTCAATGTAAATTTTTCATAGAAAGTAAAATGCTAATTATTGTATTGCTCTAGATTACTCTACAACGTACAGGCATTGGTTATATGACTCATGATACAGTGAGGTCCTTGAAGGACGTCTGTTGTTGATTTTCATGCTGCAAAATAAATCTAATGATATTACAGATGTTGCGTGTGATTATTTTTGCCAAAAAATATATCAGTACACTGTGAATAAACCCTTAGCTAGCCAAATAGTTGCCACATTGGAAGTTTCTATAGCATATAGTCCTACAGATATTCAATGCCAAAGACCTCAGTATGAAGCACTGCAAATTTTGTAAAATTTTATAATTTTTAGAAAAGAATCTGTTTATCTCCTTTGAGCTAAAATATTCAGATGTCAGTGCCATTCTCATGGATACTCAGTGGCAGTGTTCGTTCCTGTCCACGGTGATGGGCCTGCGCCAGCCGAAGGCGAAGTACCCGGCCCCTGCCCCGAGCGCCACGGACAGACACAGCCAGACGTTAAACGTCATGAAGACCAGCATCAGCCCGTAGCTGATCAGGACCTGGACGATGTGCAGGAGGGACTGCAGCGCGTGCATGCAGTTACAGATCTGGTGCCTGTGGAATAGGAATGATTTTATTGCAAGAAAGGACAAAATTACACAAATCTAGAAAGGTAACATTTGCAAAGCAAATGCACAATGTTTACCTTCGCATATGGTCTGCTCTGTTAATTCTTACTCAAATACATTCATATAACTTTATGTGGTCAAGAGTATAAATCCCTCCTACTATAAAATTGCAACATTATGTAACCCAACACCAGTTACCATGGTGAGAGACAAATCAACAAATCAGGTCATTGGCCAGGTCAGAGGTCAGTGTTTTGAACGGAAGAAGAAGAGGAAACGTAGCAAAAACAATATGTTTTCCTTCAGTAAACATAATAAGACTGAATTAGTCATTGAAGTAGATACAAGAGAAGTCGACCGTGTCTTCTTGATCATGATGCTCACCTTGTCTTTGTCGGGAGTGTCTCCCCGGGCATAAAGTCGACTCCCAGTGTATTTGCGTCCTTCCTGTTGGTGAGCTGCTTCATGTTGTGGGAGGCCGCCTTCCTGCTGTCGTCTGCACGGACGGTCAGCATTTCCCGCCAAACCTTCAGCCCCTCGTACAGCATGGCGATGGCGAACACCCCGATACAGGAGCCGATCAGAGCTGCGTATGGACAGTCATTTACATCATAAGGGTCGTACAAAATTTAAGAGAAATGAAAAGATGTTCTGACGTCGAAGTAAAGAAATGGACTATAGGGAAAGTCATCTTCAGACTTCAGACCCAAACTTGACCTCATCATCACTTATTCGTCATCAAATGTCTACAGCCAAATACACAGTATGAGTTGTTGCACACTTACTTTATTTCGGCGTAGTTGGATTTTAGTCTTTAAGATAATAAGAATACGCACCTGCTACTGAGTCTATCCGCCACTCGTAGAACAGCACGATGACTCCCTTGTGGCCGAAGTAGAAGTACAGGTTGTGTCCCTAAAGTAGTGCCAGATTGAAGTTACTGACTCAAAAGCCAACATGCAATACTAGTACTTCCTCATTCTCAAGAAACGTAGACGCATTGTCTAGACGTAGAGGTAGAAGCAATCCCTTTGCTAGAGAATGTGAAATCCAATTAATAGGTATGTTACTAATAGATATGTACTTATCTAAGATACAATATAGTCATTTTACTTTCCAATACAGCCTATCGATAAAAGTGGAAATGCATTCTCCTCAAGAATGTTGAAATTGTGCAGAGGTTTAAGGTTAAAAGCCCTGAACTAAGAGCCACCACAGCCACGGTGACGTTTATAACTTACCACGCTGCCATGACCTGAATGGCTTCCGCCAGATGGGCCCATGCCGGAGTGGTCCATACCGGAGTGGCCCATGCCGGAGTGGTTCATACTGGAGTGATTCATTCCGGAATGGTTAATACCCGAATGGTTCATACCGGAATGGTTCATACCGGAATGGTTCATCCCCGGCATAACCGTGTGGTTCATGCCAGAATGGCCCATTCCCGTACTGTGCTTTAGGGTAGTTGCCTGTTTGATAAAGAAAAGTAAAATATCCTTATCAATAGCAATAAAAAACAATATATCAATGGGCGCCACTGTAAGAGAATACTGAAAACAAATACTGAAAAGTGAAACCCAATTTGCCTGGGCATCGTAATAAGTTGCGACGACTTACGACAGTAAGAATAGGCTGACGTTGAATGTCGCGTCCATGTGACTTTCTATTTTCTATTGGACACCTAGATTTATAATCTTGTGCTGAATTAACTGCAAAACGACATTGTGTAATTCCGTTATCAAAAGTACATGGCTGTGGTACAATCGGTGACGGCAAATAGTATGACGCAGATATCAGTGTTGTTTAGCGGGTACTTACTGTTGTTGGGGTCCCATTGGTAGTTCTACACATGACTAGGACCACAACTAGCGAAATGAAATGTACCGACGTCATACTCGAGCTCCTCGAATGTTGTTACTATAAGTACTTCGATGTCACTGTTTCGTGTTGTTAAACGTCTTTGGTCCGGCCGGGTCAGTGAATGCTCCTACAGCCTGGCAGCAAATGTTGAAAAAAAAGTTTAAGTGTAGAGTGTACCCGAAGAAGCATTATGTTACTTTTTTGGCGTACAGGATTTATTTTCCTCACATTTTCCAGACGCTTGTGGCTGTGCATGTTTACAAGATGTAGACTATCACATAAGGTGGAGTTATAAAAATTAGATATGATTTGCCTGTTAAAGAGATACATGCTCACTGCTCTATTATACAAAGTGGTATTTAATTATCAACAGAAATGAAGCGGTACGACACGGGTTCTTCAGTCTGCGGGCCTTGCAGATGTTTAATATCATGTCACAGCGACTCAAGGCCCTGAGGCAATGAATAGAAAGGCCCATGCATATGAATCATAATGGCTTGAGTCGTGAATTACAAACATTTACACAATCAATTTGGTGCGGCTTGAAGATAGCGTTCGTGATGTCACATTTAACTGTTGCTGCTACCCTTCATGAATTCATTATCACCTCCATTTCCCTGTCTCGGGTATACAATTTAGCCTCCTGTGCAGGCCCCGCGGCGGTGGGGAAGAGTTTTTAACGCATTATTTTAATATAGCCGGCCATCCTACATAGCCGACGAGAGAAGGTTATATTAAAATAATGCGTTAAAAACTCTTCCCCACCGCCGCGGGGCCTGCACAGGAGGCTATATACAATTGTACATGTTGTGTGTCGGGCTTTGACATTGTTGTGTCGGGCTTTTGCCCTGAGGGCGTCCCGGGGTGGTGACAGTTACAGAACGTAGTGAAATTAAAGGTGTGGTATAAATAGCACAAACTATGGAACATGATGGGAATAGAATCGCAGAGTTTGTATAAAAGACATTCTCCTACAGACATTTAGAAAAAGAAAAGGAGCTAGAGGTAGTAAGTACGAAATTGGCAAGTTATTCTCCAACAGGAAATGGTGACGAATACTAAGTAATCCATTCTTACCACCCTCCCCCCGGCTGTTTTGTCCTTATCTGACCTTTCTTTTTCCCCGTCGTTAACATGCTATAAACTATACAGTGAAGACCCCGGTAATATCTTTCCTCTGCCAGTGCAAATACAGCTATCACAGTAATACAGGTGCTGGTACATATGCTAGCCAAAGGCGGAAATGGGCGCACCTTGCAATTGCTGCCATACACCAAGGACGTCCTTGCATACACCGACTGAGCCCGACAATCTTTCCCTGAGCCGTGATACATCAGGTTTTCTCACCCATTTATCCAAATGAAAATAATCTTACCTTGTCCAAACGTCATCGTCGTCTTAATTGAAAGACTTAACGATAAATCTGTTGGAGAAAAGCAGTGAATTCGATACCCACCTGTTACGCATTAGTACTAATGGCTACTGATTAGCGCCATCGACAAATGTCGACACGATCTACCACTAGTACCAATTCAACCAGTTCACTGGCGCACGGAAGCAAATTTACGGATGGTTGGCTAATAAAATTTGCATGCAATTATGTATGGTCGTGTTTGTTACCTCTCAATGTTTTAGGGACATCATTTTCAAGGGGAAGTGTCAGTAAGACACTCGTATATATGTATGGTGCTCTCTGTATATTGTCTGACGTTAGTTTTCATAGTATCAGCGATAATGTCTTAGTGCTTCCTCTCAATAAGAATTTATTCATTGATTCATTTCATATAACACAAGTGGAAAGCCCCTCCAACTTATTATGGTGATTTCAAAGAGGGCCATGTATATATAGAACAAATTACAGACATTCCGACTAACTTGTCTGCTTTCTGGTAGATCAAGGTAAGACATCAACATGCTAATATACATTGCTAAAGATTAACTCATTAATGGAATTAAAAATACCTCTGGCTTACTTAAATCAAAACTGGTCAACAGTTCATTGCAACATCATACAGCCCACAGCCTAAAGCACCCAAACTGTCCCAAATCGAACAACAGAAATAGCACAAGAATTACAAAAAAGAGCATTTTTTATTATTACAAGATAATATGTCTTCCCATTGTTTACTGTTCATTGAGGATGTGTCAGATTGCTTTGTTTAATGACAGTGTTCGTTCCTGTCCACGGTGAATTTGCAACATTGGAGGATACAGTATTAAGTCCTACCGATATTCAATGCCAATGACTTCAGTATGAAGCACCGTAATTTTTGTAAGATTTTATGTAACTTTTAGAAAAGAATCTGTTTACTTAGTACATGTATCTCATTTGAGCTAAAACATCCAGATGTCAGTGGTATTGTCATGAATACTCAGTGACAGTGTTCGTTCCTGTCCACGGTGATGGGCCTGCGCCAGCCGAAGGCGAAGTATCCGGCCCCTGCCCCGAGCGCCACGGACAGACACAGCCAGACGTTAAACGTCATGAAGACCAGCATCAGCCCGTAGCTGATCAGGACCTGGACGATGTGCAGGAGGGACTGCAGCGCGTGCATGCAGTTACAGATCCGGTGCCTGTGGGGAAAAAAGATGATAAAATGTTTGAATCGTGCAGTGGGAAACCTTTAAAAATGCGGACTAAAGAGAGCAGAGGCCAGTGCTATTTGCGAAAAGACCTCATTTTCGTAGATACAAAATCAACCAAACGTGTAAAATTTAGTTTCACAGAATAATACAGATTCACAATCTAGTAACTGAGTAGTACCCCTCCATGCATCCCTCCATGCATATCCATGTGTTGGATTAACAGCAATTATGCCGACCTTCCAATGGGACAATTGCTGAAGACCCATGTCATTTTTGGGGTCAAAGTAAGATGAAATTTTGAAACTGTAAAATAGTATTTACAGAACAAAGTTGCTTATAGGGAGACTATAACCTCCTTGACATAACCAAAACAACTGTTTCTGTTCTTGAGTCTGCCTATAACGTAAGATAAGTCCTTTCTTTGACGTGGACGTCAGATTTTACCATTCAGTTGTCTCAGATTTTCCTCCACGCTCTTACGCTCACCTTGTGCTAGGTTCTGCTGCCCTTGGCACGATGTCGACGTCCAGCTTGCTGGTGCTTTTGCCGTTTGTGATGTTGTTCAGGCTGTAGGAGTTGGAGCGGGCTGCCTTACTGCTGTCAGCCGCACGGACGATCAGCATTTCCCGCCAAACCTTCAGTCCCTCGTACAGCATGGCGATGGCGAACACCCCGATACAGGAGCCAATCAGAGCTGCGTGGGGAAAACGGAATTCGTTAAACACAATGAACGCTTGCTACTCATGATTCTTTCAGTAACTTTGTCTATAAAGGCTATAAATGGACCACGTGCACGGAGGATAGTTAGAACGTATATAACGTTACATAGTTCGTAGCAAGCAAGTTTTGCTACGAAGCTAGCATTCATCCGATGTGTGAAAGTACCTGCATTATGTCACAAAACTGTTCGCGTAGATCGGGTATTTGGTACAATTATGAGGACTGTTTAGACTACCGTACACTTGGAAAATAGAAGTTTTACCTGGAACGGTGTTGATCGTCCACTCCAGGAACAACACAACAACCTCGTGGTGACCGAAGTAGAAATACGTGTTATGACCCTGTAAAAAGCAAGGAGAAGACTGTTTGAAATTGTAACTAATATGGCATTCTGTATCTTTGTATCACATGATTGAGGTATACTGCATGCGTAGTCAGGGTTGTTAGCGTCCATCACTTCGTCGATTACACTCGGTGGTGGGAATGATGATGATGTGAAGTTTTTTTTAACGGGTTGCAATATACGCACTTGATTTTTTTCTCTTCTTCATGTCCAAAACAAAACTCAGTCTACGACTCTCACTAGCTTGGTGCTTGAATAATTTTTTTTCTTACCGAGCCATGGCCCGTGCTGGAATGGTCCCCATGCGCGCCGGTGTGGTCCATGCCGGGGTGGTGTGTTCCCATGTGATGGTGTGTTCCGGTGTGGTGCATTCCGGGATGGTGTGTTCCGGTGTGGTGCATTCCGGGGTGATGCGTGCCCATGCCGTGGTGGGTTCCGGTGTGGTCCATACCGGTGTGGTGCATTCCGGGCTGGTGTGTTCCGGTGTGGTCCATACCGGTGTGGTGCATTCCGGGCTGGTGCGTTCCGGTGTGGTGCATTCCGGGCTGGTGTGTTCCGGTGTGGTGCATTCCGGGCTGGTGTGTTCCGGTGTGGTCCATGGTGTGCTGCATGGTGTGTCCCGTATGCATCGGTGCAGGGCTAGGGGTGGGAGCCTGTTCATTATATAAAACGGAACAATACCGATTTAGATGACGTAACAGTAAATTAAATCTTCCACTATACTTATGTACGTGACTTGTTTCATTCAAACCTTACAGTACGGTCTTACGAAACTTGTACGTACTGTACAAAACTGGTGTTTTATACGTAAAGGCGGTTTACCGGTACTGAGAAAGAAACCAACAAATCCGGATTCACATGGACAATGGCATGACACGTTATACTACTAGTATATATTAACACCATGTGTTAACATTTGCATACGTATGAACCAACACACGACATATACAGTTGTAATTAAAATAGGGATCATTTTAGTAAGTTTATTTATTTTCTTATCCCCATAATAGGATCTGCGAGGAGTCGGCAATAGAATCAATGTATCCTTTACGAGGCCGACTCATCCATCGTGCAGTTAAACTATACAATAACAGTCAAACTTAAGCTTATACTGACGTAAACGAGATCAGCGTTGTATACTAGTATCGTAATTTCCTGTATCCTACTCACTGTGGCTTGTCTCATTGCGTAGCTTCGGGGCACAGGCAAAGAAAAAGACTTAATCATGCTAGGCCTTTCAGCATCGAAAGGGTTTGACGTCAACGGATGCAGTACGTACCTCTGTGGTAGTCCCGTGGGCGGTATTACTGACGATCAGCGGTAGAAGGAGCACTAGTAGGAAATGTTGCGCCATCTTTTCTGCAAATTGACCAGTGACCTGGACAAAACACAACAGGGAAACGCTAACGATGGTTCATACAGTAACGTTAGTTTAATTTTGCGACGTCCCGAGTTATTGGATACGGGACAACGTCCATGGATATGTTTGGAGGAAAACAAACGTCCGAGTATAGTATGAAAAATCATTTTTAAAATCTTTTTCAACTACTGAGATTATTTGTATACGTACTCCAAAGAGCCTAAGGTTTATATATATAGCCTCGGTAGCACGTCATATATTAGTATGTAAGGTTTGTCGTTCTCTATTATGCTATATACTTCAATAAAACTGGTTGTAAATGATCCAGACAATGCACCTGGTGGTCGGTATTCAAGCGTGAAGAAAACATGCCTACGTGCGGGGAAAGGATCTTAGAATGGCTTCGGCTGCTTTGGGTTTCAACGCTTCTTTGGTCGCTACGAACTTCCTTTCCTGGTATAGCCTTTGTCGGTGTGCACAAAGCACGCTGGGATTAGAATACCTGTTGCTTAATGATTACGGGAATCTGTACTATAGCTGCATGCGTTTGACTTTTGAAACACAATACACGTACAAAGGGAAATGCTTATCAAGTAAGATTTCTTTATTAGATGGTTCAGTTCAAAGTTCAGGATGATATTACTAGTAGCATGGCAACAGAAAATAAACTGCCATGTGAATGATCCTTGGCTATTTGCCCAGGAGCTATAGTCGTGTGTTTGAGCGGGTTTTGATTCTTTAAAGCCTTTGTCATTTAGCTTGGAAACTATAAAATATTCTACATATGTCTTTTGTTGACACTCAAGGCCGATTGCTTACGGAAGGTGAGACACCTGCCCACTTAAGAAAGCCGCGGCTTGTGAAGGAGTGGTTGCCGACTATGTAACCCTACCGGTTCTTATAAAAAAAAGCCCACTTAACCAGTGTACACAGCCCGCAGTTTTCAGTTGCATATTAGGACAGAATTAAACAGGTTAAACTGCATAGTCTCAGGAGGGGGGTAAAACAGGTTTGACTGTAGAGTATGGGATGGAACAAAAACAAAACGGATGTTTTGAAACGTTGGGGAACGTAGAAGTCGTAGGAAACAAAGTTTGTGACATTCCATGAAGTATGCCGCAACTGCACCAGCAATATCCGGCAAGACTGTGTGTAGATCATAACGGCATGTGCAGGTTTTCTGACAGAAATTTACTTAGTGGTTTGTACATGGGGGAATGGTGGCAACTGGCCGAACGGGCGTCTCACCTTGCCTCTAGCTGGCAGTCACAACAATAGAACCTGATATTATGTAGCCATTGTTTGCCGATGGGGATCTAGGTCGTAGGTAGGTGCTACGACTCGCCTAGCCTTATGTCTATGTTACTTGGCGGCTCATGTCAATTCTACGGGTGTACGGGTTTACTTTCTACAAAATGAGGGAGCAATACAAATAACTGGCACCAATACAAACATAAGAAGTGCTTAAACGATCGGAAATTCCTTGTGTCAAATTTCAAGAATTCCACAACAACCATTGTCTAAAGGCCTTAAAATCATACCTACGTAAAAGTGAAAGTACAAACGTTTATACTAAGTACTTATATCTATATCTTAAGCTATATTAGTAACCAAATCGACGTCGTTACCTTTCTTTGGGCGTTCCAGCTGGACCTATTTGTGGTGGACGGCTAGTGTGCAAATCCCGGGGACTAGAGTACTAAGTAAACTGTGTTCGCCTGGGGAGAACTAACTGCAGTAGCTCATGACGTCACTGGGAGGAAGTGTGTGCTTTCCTGTGCGGCCAGAGGTCACGAAGAAACCAAACACCGATTATTGTAATCATTCCCGAGTCACGAGAGATTGGGTGGAGTGACTATGACGTCACGTGCCTAGTGGTACCTGTCTGTGCCCTTATACTTTTATACTATAGACAGGTGTACCAAGAGGTACCACAAGGCATGTAACGTGCGATATACCAACAGTATTCATCCGACCTACAGAACGGTGACCTTTTGGACAGATACGGCGATACCAACACGAATTTGTTCTACAGAACACTACGCTTTCGGACATGTACAGATACACCAAAACATGAGGGGGTACTACCAGCCACATGACGTGCGATAGCAACAATATTCGTCCATGCAAGGAGCTTTCATCTGTGATGAAAGCTCCTTGGTCCATGGAGGTTTAAATACAACTTTTTAACCTCCTTGGTCCGACCTCCAGAACGCGTAAAATCTTTCGCTCCTTCACATCCAAGCAAAGAAAAAAAAACACAGTTGGTTTCCACACTGTGACTAAATGTCGATCAAATTTGTTCGGAAATGTCACCCCTATATCAGCTGATATGATGGTAACGTTACACGTTTTCCTGTTGACGTGAAGGAGCGAATAAAAATACACCTGTTGCTATCCCATCCAAGTCCTAGTAACTGGGACAACGGCCTGTTGGACTCTGGACAGTTTTTAGGCTCACGTTCTTAAGGACAATACTCCTGGGTAATCGATCTTGCTATGTTTTTATATACACAGTATGTTCAGACAAAAAGGACAGATAGCTACTATTCCAAGTAAGTCAAAGTAAATCTCATTTAGCAGACAAACTGTGTCAACTTTTCCAGCCTCATTATTATATCATCATAGTCCTTTTCCTCCTGGCTGGCGTTCTGTTCACCGCTTGTGGACCCGACTATGAGCTACTAGAGCAGCCCTGCTCCTGGATGGTTCTATCAAAACAAACACAAATAGCTTGACCAGAATTACAGAGTTTTATTCTATTTCTTCCTGAAAATATTGACAAAATACTAGGCTCTAAACCCTGGTCATTTGTACTTAACTCAAAACAATGCCTTACACAATGTTGTACATTTTCCACTGCAAACTAACTATTCTAGAGGTAATTCTTACAGCAACAAAATTACTGACATCAATAAATTGTTCAGTAGCCCATAATTGAGCGTTGGTCTCATAGGAATCTTCAATTTACAATTAACAAATACTTCCACTATACTACATAAGATATGCCATTATTGCTACATCCTTTTTCGGTTGTAGACCTGTCTACAGCACACTTCATAATCTCTTTAAAAATCGGTGGCTTTTCTGTCCTTTCACAGACGGTTTGACACAGTACAAACAACATAAGTTTATGTGATGAAGATTGTGACATGTCAAATGACTCTGGTTCCTTTCTGACTACCCTAACTAAGGAATCTGCAATTTCTGCTTCCAAGAAAAACTGCAATAAAGAATCCTTCCTAACACCAGCTGTACTCTTAAAAAATAACAGCTAATTCTTATGCAAAATCAACACCATGTTTGGTATGGTGAACGGTTACATTAAGGTCAACTGGATTATCTTCACAATTTCCTACTCTTTATGTGACACATTAAAAATAATAAAGAATAACTCTTGACGAGTTAACTGCATGTCTCTCGTTAAGGTCAACTTCATTGTCTCTGACTCTTAATTTGACAACATTAAGAACAATAAAGATCTTCCTCCTTAAACATTTCTGGATTTAAGTATCTGTGGTGCCTCAACATTCAACAAGACTACAGATGATGATTACAATGATTAAAACATAACTTCATGTCTAAATTGGAACTTACATGTAGTAGTCATGGAAGCTTGCCTCTCACATATAGATTCATGATACAAGATACTGTGTTTGTTTTATGTTTATCTGTTTTTGTGAGGTGGTAAAACCACCTTTAGGAAAAATACATTTTGCAGGCACATGGTGGTAGATTGTTAAGGTAGCACTATAAGGTGGCTGAGGAGATGTAGGGTGTGATAAAAATACTATTTATGCAAGACAATAATTTATGCAAATTAGTATGATTAACGATTGAACAACTTGTCTTTAACTTAATATGTTTCATTGAAAAAAAAAAGCAACAGATAATGCAGCAACAGATCTTTGGGTCCTCAATACCATTGAATCTCCTTTGGAACACATTATGATCACGTCATATTTCACATTGATACGAGTCAAGGACATCTAATCATCTTGCGCAGTTCAAAGAGTTGCTTAAGTAAGTACATTTCTAAAGGCATGTAATAGACAATAAAAATAGATGCTGGACCCTTTTTAGCACAGAAACTGCAGCAATGCAATGTTTTTCCCCTATGTTTAAATCTATTCCATTATATCAGCAAACCCATGTTCACCCCCTTCCCTACATGTGTTTTTCATATTAACTTAAGCACGCCAATTATTTTACGTGAACTCCATGGGCATAACATTAGTCCATCAATAGCAACAATATTCCCTCATCTACGATTTTATTGATGGAGACTGAAAACTCTGTAACAGCGTGGGATGGAGACATAATTATTTAGACTCATGTTTTTGAAGGCTTAATGATCCCTGATTGATGACACCATGCGGACCACTGTCCTATTATTAATGACAATGCTCGTTGATGTCTATAACGATGGCGCGTTTCCAGCCGAAGGCAAAGTACCCGATGCCAGCCCCGATGGCCACAGCAATGCAGAGCCAGCCGTTGTACGTCATGAAGACCAGCATGAGGAAGTAGCTGACCACAATCTGCAGCACGTGGAGCAGGGTCTGGGTCAGGTGGGCGGAGCTCAGGATACGGGATCTACAGGGGACAGGAACACATGACATCAACATGCAGATACAATCATACTGAAGCTAGTCAGTTATGCCCTAGGGCGGTTATACCGGCTATGCAGGTACAGATATGGAATGTTGCCAAAAAACAAAACAAAATAGAAAAAAAAAACAGAACAAAATTAACCATTCATTATAGAAAGTGGAGTGAGCTTAAAATATATATTTTGTTATCACATGTAGGAAGCTATTTCAAATTTTTGTTGGCATGTGTGAGTGTGTGTGTGTGTGTGTGTCTGTGCATGTGTGTGTGCTCTTCCACTATTATCATTGTATTGTTGTTATGAATAAAGATCAATGAACAATCTAACACAAGTCTTCAACAAAACATAACATACCCTGTGGTTTTCTGTGTCTCCACAACAGGTAGGTTTTCAGGACCAGGCACTGCTACGGAGTGATAGCTGACAGTCACCATGGACTTCCTCAGTAGATGTTCTCTGAACACCTTCAGACCTTCATACAGGGCCGCAATAATGCAGATTCCAACCATCGAACCTATCAGGGCTGATAGGGAAAGAAAAAATGATAATAACCGACATTTAATGATATGAACAGACACATTTGAGAAACTTCAGGTTAGTCACAAATCAATTAAAATTGTTGATAATGTGATGAAAGTAACAAGCAACCAAAGAAACTACAAAATCTTATAACTATCAAGGTTTTTTCATTCTAATTATATGTGCAAGGTAAGACCACCTACTTCCAATATCATTGATGACCCAGCCAGCAAACAAGACTACAACACCTCTGTAGCCAAAGTAGAAGGACATCGGCATCATCTGCAAGAGGAAGACATTATGAAATAAACATAAATGTATCAAAGCTGCACATTATACCTTTGCTACATTGTAAATTGAAAATTAAGAAAAATGCATCTACATAACAATATAAGATAGTGGTACTTCTTATAAGCTTGAGTAGAAAGTTGCATGCCATGACAATGTGTTAGGGTATCAGTACTCAGTGTTTGAGTATATTATTACTATCAATTAAATCATGCAGTGATTTAAAGATACACATACCATGCCACCAAGGCCATGTTCACTATGGCTTCCCGAGTTTGCATTGACCATGCTACTATGGTCCATGTTACTATGGTCCATATTACTATGGTCCATGGTACTATGGTCCACGGTACTATGGTTCATGTTGCTATGGCCCATACTGTCATGGTCCATGGTACTGTGGTCCATGTTACTGTGGTCTGTGTTACTATGGTCCATGGCACTGTGGTCTGTGTTACTATGGTCCATGGTACTGTGGTCCATGGAACTGTGGTCCATGGAACTGTGGTCCATGTTACTGTGGTCCATGGCACTGTGGTCCATGTTACTGTGGTCCATGGCACCGTGGTCCATGTTACTGTGATCCATGGCACCGTGGTCCATACTGGCACTGTGGTCCATTCCATGTATGGGTGGCATTGTCTACAAAAATGCCAAATTAGTATATTATTAGTGCAAAATAGGCTTTCTAAAAAAACATTCCAAAGGAGAATCTGCAGAAGCAGCATTGTCAGTGGCAAACACACAAGCTTCGCTCAAAGTTCTTTCAAAAGATATCCATAAGCATACATATACAAGCATGATACCCCTTCCTTAGGTTTCCAGGGAAAGGATTCAACTTTCAGTCACTTTAATTAAGATAATACAAGTGGCTTACAATATTGTATGAAAGATTTGCATGACACTCGACATTTGAATAATATGAATGCAACTTGATGGATCTCAATCAATGGATGAAAAATTGACTTCCTTCAGTTCTATTTAAGAACCAGAGATTATTTCTTTGCTGATCTTCTTGGAATTCTATGTTTCAACTCAGTATGTACATTTTGTACATGTGAAGAATCATTTGATCAAAGCAATACAATGCCCCTATGTAAATGTTAATCAGTTTAAACCACGTAGGAGTCCTTGCCCAGTCCCCACTTAGTGGCCATGCCAACCACTGCAAACATGCAGGTCTAAAACCATGTGGTATTACATGGAGCTTGCCTTACACAATCCTGACTGTGGATTATAAGTGTCTTATATAATATATGAACTTTGTGGTATGAGGCAAATAAAAGCAGTGTTTTCTGCAGTGTGCAAGAAAGTGCCACCTTATGTATCGTATGCTTATGCGGATAACGGTAACCACGTTAGTGTGATTTCAACAGGCATATAAAGAATGTTGACATTTTACCTGGATCTATTATCATAAATGGTTGGAATCTGGTTGGGAGAAGGAGTTATTTCTGACCTACATGTATACACATAATTGCACAACAGACAAATTCAAGCTGGTTGCTAATTGGGACCAAGGAGGTTTTTTAACCTCCTTGTTGGGACCTCATTATTGCTCTGGTACACAAAAATCCCCTGAAAAACAGGCTCTGGAACCCTGCAGTGTGTGATTGTGTACTATTGTAAGGGGATTTACAAATACTTAGCAAGCTTCAGTTTTACACTAGAGTGGATACATACATAAAGGTGAAGAGAACTTAACCCTTTTTCCAATTGGCAATGACTCATGAAAGATTTATTTGTGGGCAAGATGTGGTTTAGATTTAATCTTTGGCACCCCTAGGCCTTTTACGTGTTTGAGTGGCTCCAAAAACTTTACATAAACCTGCTGCTCCTACATTTTCCTAATCAATGTCAAGTTGAGGGAACTGTGCATGCTGGTAACAGCCACGCTGTGGTACAAAGTCCTCTGTGTAATGCACTCTGTTGAATACCAAGTTGTTTACATGCATTTGGCCAATTATCAACTTATGTAAAGGCCAAAGAACCTGAATGCACAAAAATGCTGTACTGGGAAGCTGCAGAAAAGGAAGTTGCGTGTATTCTCTGGTATCTACTTAGGAAAGAAAGACTGGGGCCAACTTCAAGCCTGTGTCTGTGTAAACAGAGATTTAGTTATCAAAACCATTTGCAGATGACAGTCAGTAAGAGTGAGACATGACACGTATGCTAGACCCAAAGGTCATGTTCAGCAAACTTGACAGGCTGGCAGTCAGTCATGTGCAAAATAATGGCTAATTGGCTGCACACCTATTGTGGTTGTGGTTGTCTTAACTTTCTGTTTTTGCTTTGCTTTTTAAGTAGCGCAAATTGCAACAGACACAAGACCCTGGCTTATGAGATCTAATAATTAATTTAGTCTACAGTTTTCACATGAGGGTACACGGTATACAACCGTGCATGCTTCCCTATAGAAGCCGGCATCTCTCCCAATGGGTCAGAGTAATTTTCCTCACTTGCTTTACGCAAATCGTCACTGGAGATTCTTTTCATTGGTTCTACTAATAGCCACCTCAAGAAAAAGTACTAATTGAAGACTGGTAAAAGTACCGGTAAATGTAAGAGTGTGGGACAATGTCAGACTATAGCCTAGAATTGCAGATAATGTTGCATAGTTAAACCTATTATAGAAGACAAACGACCCAGTCGATATCAGTACATTGTACTACTACTGTAACAGTAATAACACTTATCACTTTGATAATTGCAACAATCACATGAAAACACCTGTTTATCAAAGAATCATTTATATTGTAATAAAAGTATTAAAACATTACCAATTAGTCATGCCCTATAAATCCTACAGAATTAACCATAATGATAATTTGATGATTGCCGTCTATTCTTTGGATAAATCGCCACATTATATTTTAGACATTTAGGAGAAATGAGATGTGTAGAAAGTGATAGTTCTAACGTCTTTAGTATGGTGACTGTTGTCATAAACAGTAGTTAAAAGTTACCAAATTATCGTGCCCTATAAATTATATATTGATTGATATAATAAACCATAATGATAATTTGATGGTTGCCGTCTATTCTTTGGATAAATCCCCACAACATATTGCAGGAGAAACGGCATATGTAGGTGACAGGTCTAACGCCTTAAGTATTCTTAAGTACACAGTGGACTCCTTCCAGACTGTTGACTTACCGCGGGTGCGGACTGGTTCATCGCGCCGTGCTGGTGGCGCATACGGTGGTCCTGAGCCGCCGCGCCGGCCACACAGCAGACCAACACGAGCCACAGGCGGGCCGGGGCAGACATCGTGCGGGGAGAGAGTTGGAGGCGGTACCGCTTCGTGACGACTGTTTCCTTGTGTGGGCGACTGACGGAGAGATCCTTGTGATCCAGGAAATTTCCGTCCTTGAAGATGGTGACGTCCTCAATCGGGTTTTCTTCGGGTTACAGACAAGATGCTACCGACAGACAGGCATTACTTCAGCTTTCTCCCCGCCCTACAGGCCACCCTTTCTCTCTAAGTAGGTCCAATGATGAAAGGCAAACAAAAGAGGGGCTGAAATATGAGAGAAAGCAAAGGTGCCTTTAAAGAGGCGTTACGTTCGCGTCACTCCACTCGGAGGTATGGCTTGGTCTAGAATATGGTAGGACGGCCACGAAAGACGGCCACGCCGCTATTGGTCAATTTCTCAGCAAGCTCCACGCTGCTATTGGTCGGGGTATCAGCTGCTGCAGTGAGGGATAGCTAGCGGTGGGGAGGGCTGCCGGCGTTTATCCACAACTTTTAGGGGCAAAAAAACGTCAACCTTTACGACTATAATCACTCCACTTCGGTGGATAAGCCACAAACAGTCATTTGTGCGGCTCTTAGCTCTGGAAACCTTACAGGTAATGACTGCGTGAGGGAGTTGGGTCTAGATTACGTTACCAGTAAAACGCCGTACGTGTACGCGTATACGGGAAATACTTTCCATGGGCCTTTCATAATGTAGGGACCAGGTAAGGCACCGCACAGGTGATATTGGCGTGGCCCTTTCATCTGGGGAGCAGGTAAGGCACCGTACAGGTAATATTTGCGTGGCCCTTTCATCTGGGGAGCAGGTAAGGCACCGTACAGGTAATATTTGCGTGGCCCTTTCATCTGGGAACCAGGTAAGGCACCGTACAGGTAATATTTGCGTGGCCCTTTCATTTGTGGACCAGGTAAGCACCCTACAGGTGATATTGGCGTGGCCCTTTTATCTGTGAACCATGTTAGGCACCGTACAGGTAATATTTGTGTAGCCTTTTCATCTGGTGACCAGGTAGGGCACCTATAGGTAAACTTTGCATGGCCCTTTCCTCTTTGTACTAGGTATGTCACCATACAGGTAATATCTGAATGGCCCTATTATCTGGAGACAAAGTAAGGTACCATATACTAGTAGGTAATGTTTGTATGGTTTATAGGTTTTTGGGCCCGGTAAGACCATACAATTTATATTTGTTTGTTTGTTCTTTTTGATTTTTTTCGTCAATGACATTTTTTATATACTAGTGTTTAGATTGCTAGTGTCTAGAATATTTCTTTCTTTTTTTTTTCAGGGCATTTGCCAGAAAGGAGAAACTGATTGCACAGCAGGAAATGGAGATGTCAATGCATTAAATTCTGGAATTGTTGGAAGTGCCAGCTTTAGTTCATAACAACAACATGAATACTGAACCCTGACTTATGTTATCACATTCTTTCTCTGAAGTAGAATAACTAGAGGTGGATTGTAGTGTTGAACTGTAGAACTATTCTGTGTTCGCTTATTTATTTGTTTTCTATTTTTCCGAGTTGCATGTTTGAGAATATTTTCTAAAACTGTTTCAAGCATAACATATAGTAACTAGATTCATTACCTATAGTACTTGTAGATATTACCAGTTTATTTTCTGATACATGTATATTATTTTCAACACCATTCAATTATTATTAAAGCTGAAATACACGTTTTCACTCTTGTTTCCATAGACTTTCATTTCCAGTGTAGTTCAAGTCAGTATATGATTCAAGAATAGCAAGTGTACAGCATTAAAATCATGTATCCCAACATAATACTTGAACGCACTAATGTCGCCAAGAAGCAAGCAATTGATAGAAGTTATTACTGTGTAAATGGTGTAAAGGACAGTAGAATCAAAGGTATTATAGGGATTAGGAATTCGCATTATTGAAAAGGACAGCCTTAAACCCTTTTCAAAGGCTGCACTCAAATCTTTCTTGAGGAACGTAAACCTTTGTTTTCAATTATTTGGAGAACTCTATGCTTTAATGACTCAAATTTCAACAGAATATAACTCAATGGCCAATTACGGCATCAGACGGAATTCATACAGCCACTTTCTAAGCTCCCATGAACATACCAGCCGAATTTGAAACCAATCCGTTCAGTTTTACTTTTAGTTTTACTTTTAAGTTTTCAGCTCGCGCTTTCAAAGGCTATGTTGCGCATAGAAAAATCTAGATCGATCATTGCCGCATCATATGAAATTGCATTTTCCTTTCTAGACCGAGAAGGAAATAATATTTTGGGATGAAACTTCGACATTAGTATCCTGAAATACCGATATATCTGCGTTGTTAGCAGATCTGCTCTTTTTCCATTCCTTTTGGTAGATACAGGTCAGTCATTTGGCTTCATTTTTTGGTCGTGTCCCAATACCCAACTGAAATGTGCGGTATTTCAATAATAAGGTAGAGTTAGGGATCTACATTATGAAATAGACATAATATTCTACATAGGTCTGGTTAGGACCTTTCAGTGGTATCACCACTTCCTTTTTCATGGGCTGCACCTAGTCTTTTTGGAGGAATGTCAACTTATATTTTGAAAAGTTGTGAGAGAGCAAAGAATGTCCTTGGAGAGATGTGTGCTTTCGTGAAGAAATTTCAATTGAAAATAACTCAATGACTAATTATAACATCAGCATGGGAATTCATACAGTAACTTTGTAAGCTTCAATGAACATACCAGCCGAATTTGAAAGAAATCCATCCAGTTTTAGACGAGATATGGAAACCGACACGATTTCAGCTCGCGCGAAGCGAGGTCGCCTTCAAACCGTTCTGTTTCGCATAGACAATTCTAGGTCGATTTTGACCGCATCACGCAAAATTGCGTTTACCTTCATAGACCGAGAATGAAATGATATTTTGCGCTGAAACTTGGACATTAGTATCCTGAAATACTTATCTATCTCTGCTGTAAACAGATTTACTCTTTTGTGAATTTTCGTAAAGCTACAAGCAATTCAGTTGGCTTCATTTTTCGGCCATGCCCCAAAATCCCACTGAAATGTGCGGTATTGCAATAATAAGGTAGATTTAGGGATTTACATTATGAAATAGACATAATCTTTTATATACGTCTGTTCAGGACCTTTCAGTGGTATCACCACTTCCTTTTTCATTGGTTGCACCTCCTCGTTTCGGAGGAATGTCAACTTATATTTTGAAACGTTGTGCGAGATGTATGCTTTCAGGAAGAAATTTCAATTGAAAATAACTCGATGACTGATTATGACATCAACATGGGTATTCATACCGTAACTTTGTAAGCTTCAATGAGCATACCAGCCAAATTTGAAAGAACTCCATGTAGTTTTAGATGAGATACGGAGACCGACATGATTTCAGCTCGCGCGAAGCGAGGTTGCCTTTAAACCGCTATGTTTGGCATAGACAATTCTAGGTCAATTTTGACTGCATCACGCAAAATTGCGTTTTCCTTTCTAGACCGAGAATGAAATGATATTTTGAGCTGAAACTTAGCTATTAGTATCCTGAAATACTGGTCTATCTCTGCTGTGAACAGATTTGCTCTTTGATGAATTTTCGTAAAGCTACAAGCAATTCATTTGGCCCCATTTTTCGGCCATGCCCAAAACCCCCATTGGAATACGCGGTATTGCAATGATAAGGTTGATTTAGGGATTTACACTGTAAAATGGACATAATCTTTTATACACGTCTGTTGAGTACCTTTCAGTGGTACCACCACTTCCTTTTTTATCGGTTGCACCCAATCGTTTTGTAGAAAAGTCAACTTATATTTTGAAAAGTTGTGAGAGATCTATGCTTTCATGAAGAAATTTCAATTGAAAATAACTCAATGACTAATCATGACATCAGCATGAAAATTCATACCGTAACTTTATAAGCTTTTATGAATATACCAGCCAAATTTGAAAGAAATCCGTGTAGGTTTAAGCGAGATACGGAAACCAGCACGTTTCAAGCTCCCGCGATGCGAAACCGTCTTCAAACCGCTATGTTTCGCAAAGACAATTCTAGCTCGATTTTGACCGCATCGCCCAAAATTGAGTTTTACTTTCTAAATCGAGAATGAAATGATATTTTAGGATGAAACTTCGACATTAGTATCCTGAAATACTGATCGTTGTGTGTTGTTAACAAATCTACTCTTCTTCCATTCCTTTTGGTAGATACAGGTCAGTTATTTGGCTTCATTTTTTGGGCATGTCCTAAACCCCACTGAAATGTGCGGTATTGCAATAATAAGGTAGAGTTAGTGATTTACATTATGAAATAGACATAATCCTCTACATAGGTCTGATACCTTTCAGTGGTATCACCACTTCCTTTTACAATGGTAATACCGAATCGTTTTGAAGGAAAGTAAAGGTATATTTTAAAGGTTGTGACAGATGTTTGAATGAAGCAAATTTTGATTGAAAATAACTCAATGACTAATTACGACATCAGCACGGGAACTCATACAGTAACTTCGTAAGCTTCAATGAACATATCAGCCGAATCTTAAAGAAATATGTGCAGTTTTAGACGAGATACGGAACCCGCGGCCGGTACGTTTTAAGCTCGCGTTATGTTCCGAAAGCCCTATGGTCCGAAATCTTTATGTTCCGAAAGCCCTTTGTTCCTTTCTAAAATGCCCCGAATTAAGTATCAAACACATACCCGAATGCTATTTCTACATGTAGCATGTATATAATGTGAAATCTGTAGATGTTTTGAAAAAATCTCCAGATGTTTTCAAAAAATTTCGAGATTTTTTCAAAACATCTACAGATTTTTTCAAAACATCTACAGATTTTTTCAAAACATCTACAGATTTTTTCAAAACATCTCGAGATGTTTTTTCAGAATTTTAATTTGAAACTAGTTTTACTAAGGTTTGTCAAAATCTATATTTCGTCCCGGGGAAGTTTTAATTCACATTCTTCTAGTACGTATGTAATTGTACCCAAACAACCATGCAGTCATGCTCATTCAGCAGCTCAAGAGTTTTTGTGTCAGTCATAGTCAGAGGCATATTAAGGGCACATTCTGTGTATTTGCATATTTGTTCCTGACTTCAAAGACAATGTACAAGAAAGACAATTGAAAACGAATACTAGTAGGTGTAGTTTGACTTTAATAACTGCATTGAGCGAAGAATGTACACATATAAGGTACATGTATATATAGTAGTCTTACAGAATTAAATTCAAAACAACAGAATGTACTCTACATACAAGTCACTATTAGAATATTCTATAAGAGGTTTTAGAAACTGATTCTTACAGGTTTTAGAAACTGATTCTTACACGTGTCCCTCAGAACAATATAAATGGACCAAAATAATCAAGAAAGCACATACCGGTACTTAGCTCTACATTTTGTTACTAGAATCCACTTCCAGTTATTCTACTTTTGGAGTAAAATCCTAACAGACTTCACCATTCATGTTGTTGCTATAAACTAACCCTAACACTGTTAAAGTCGGTACTTCGAACCATTCTAGACAGCTTCTCGTCCTTCAAAGGGCCAAAGAACCAAATAATCAAAGGTCCCTAAGAATCACACAAATATTCTTTTCAAGTACCTTAACTAGTTTCTACATAAAAGGGCCACACAAATTATAAATAATATGGTGCCTTACCTGCTCCTCAGATGAAAGACCCACGTCAATATCACCTGTGCGGTGCCTTACTTGGTTGAAAAATGAAAGGGCCACGCCAATATCACCTGTACGGTGTCTTACCTAGTCTCCAGATGAAAGGGCCACACAAATATTACCTGTACTGTGCCTTACCTGGTCCCCAGATGAAAGGGCCACGCCAATATAACCTGTACGGTGCCTTACCTGGTCCACAAATGAAAGGGCCACGCAAATATCACCTAAACGGTGCCTTACCTGGTCCCTAGATGAGAGGGCCACGCTAATACCACCTGTACAGTCCTTAGCTGGTCCCTAGATGAAAGGGCCACGCCAATATCACCTGAACGGTGCCTTACCTAGTCCCCAGATGAAAGGGCCACGCCAATATCACCTGTATGGTGCCTTACCTGATTCCCAGATGAAAGGGCCATGCCAATATCACCTGTACGGTGCCTTACCTGGTCCACAAATGAAAGGGCCACACAAATATTACCTGTACGGTGCCTAATATGGTCCCCAGACAAAAGGGCCATGCCAATATCACCTGTACGGTGCCTTACCTGGTTCCCAGATGAAAGGGCCACACCAATTTCACCTGTACGGTGCCTTACCTGGTCCAAAAATGAAACGACCACACAAATATTACCTGTACGGTGCCTTACCTGGTTCCCAGATGAAAGGGCCACACAAATATTACATGTACGGTGCCTTACCTGGTCCCCAGATGAAAGGGCCACGCAAATATTACCTGTACGGTGCCTTACCTGCTCCCCGGATGAAAGGGCCACGCCAATATCACCTGTACGGTGCCTTACCTGGTTCCCAGATGAAAGGGCCACGCAAATATCACCTGTACGGTGCCTTACCTGGTTCCCAGATGAAAGGGCCACGCCAATATCACCTGTACGGTGCCTTACCTACTCCCCAGATGAAAGGGCCACGCAAATATCACCTGTACGGTGCCTTACCTGGTTCCCAGATGAAAGGGCCACGCAAATATTACCTGTACGGTGCCTTACCTGGTCCCCAGATGAAAGGGCCACGCAAATATTACCTGTATGGTTCCTAAACCTGGTCCCTTGATGAAAGGGCCACGCCAATATCACCTGTACGGTGCCTTACCTGGTCCCTACATAATTTATGAAAGGCCCATGGAATTTTCCCGTACGGCGTTTTACCATGGAGGTAGAAATGGTTTTACTGGTAACACGTTATCTAGACCCAAGTCCCTCACGCACTCATTACCTGTAAGGTTTCCAGAGCTAAGAGCCGCACAAATGACTGTTTGTGGCTTATCCACCGAAGTGGAGTGATTATAGCCGTAAAGGTTGACGTTTTTTGCCCCTAAAAGCTGTGGATAAACGCCGGCAGCCCTCCCCACCGCTAGCTATCCCTCACTGTAGCAGCTGATACCCCGACCAATAGCAGCGTGGAGCTTGCTGAGAAATTGACCAATAGCGGCGTGGCCGTCTTTCGTGGCCGTCCTACCATATTCTAGGCCAAGCCATACCTCCGTCAACCGGGCAGCTATATTTGCCGCAAATCAGTCGTAAAAGTGCAATAAAATTCGCGGTTACAGCATGAGTTAAGAAATACTTTAACTTTCCGTATCATAAATCGTACTGTACGTATCTGTCATGGAATATTAATGCAAAATATTCTACAGTTTATATCTTTTTCCTCTTAAAAATAGATTTTACGACTGTCACGAGAAGCAGAAACCATAAAGAATAGTACATTTTTAAGTAGGGGTTCTCAATCTTCCAGAATGTTAAGAAAACTAAGTTTTTTTTTAATTTATTGCATTTTTCTTCTCACGTCAATTATCAAAATAAGATAATATATTTTTAATTGTTTGTTTATTTGATCGTGAAAAGTTGAACAAAAAAGTTGTTATGGCGAAGAACAAATATCGGGTAACCTCCCCATGTCACAGTGTAAGCGCCCAGATCCTCCTCACATGACTCCCCTCCCACTTGGCTTGTCTCCGAAGACCCTAAAAGTGCATGAAAAGTACCTGTTTAATGTCTTAAAACACCTTTACAATGTTCAGTCTTGCTGGAGAAGACGACGATGACTTCCTCTCGCCCTCGGGCATGTCAGGAGGGTAAGAATTTCTCAGGAATCACGAAAATAACTACATTTTATTGACTAAAATCTTCAACTTCCTGTATGCTAGTTTATGTGGCGAGTCTTCGTTGTTTGCCAAATCGTTTGACCACTTCCGAATTAAGTTTCTGTTGAAAAATATTCTAGTATTCTAGTATGCATAATCTTGTTTTCTTTGGTGCTCAATGAGTCAATCTGCTAATTTTGAGTTTTGGGTGTTATAATTTGTAAGTTATGGACCTTCAAGGGGAATGGCCATATAATGGCTAGCCGTGGCGACTATTGATTCGGGCTTACATTGCATTACCCTCAGCAATAGTCGTGGAAAGATCCATTGGCAGAACTGCACATTTCCCGTTGGCTGCTCGATGCTCCGTTTTTGACCCGGTTTTTTGCTGTCCCGAGCTTCCCTACAATATAACTCCACAATTGGCCGGGTTGCCGATGTTTAGATCAGCCTGAATATTCCACAGCGCGACAGAAAAGTAGTAAAATAGCTAGTCGGCACAAGCTGGCGCCATCTTGTGCCGACTAGCTATTTTACTACTTTTCTGTCGCGCTGTGGAATATTTAGGCTGATCTAAACATCGGCAACCCGGCCAATTGTGGAGTTATATTGTAGGGAAGCTCGGGACAGCAAAAAACCGGGTCAAAAACGGAGCATCGAGCAGCCAACGGGAAATGTGCAGTTCTGCCAATGGATCTTTCCACGACTATTGCTGAGGGTAATGCAATGTAAGCCCGAATCAATAGTCGCCACGGCTATATAATGGCTAGCTATTGACAGAATCATCCTGTCAATAACAGGAAAATTTGCACTATTGACAGGATGATGCATTTTCCAGGATAATCCTGTCAACAAATATATGTACATCTACATCTACTTGAGACCAGTCATGTTGTTTTGTATCTTCATGTAATGAATTGAATCAAGGACATTATACACATAAATGTCCTTGATTGAATTTATTGGCATGACAAATAAATAAATAAAAGAATTGAGGATGGTGACAGTCAGTGTTAGGTCTCTTGATCCTCCTAACCTTTCCCCTTTAACCTTGAGTTCACCAGCAGCAGCTGTCAGTGTGGTTATGTTGGCTGTAGGAGGCATGTGATATTTGTCCTGACACCATGGTGCCGCTGAGGGAATGTCAAACCAAACTAAATGATTTTATTCAGACTCGATCAGATGCCAGTCATGTTTATGCTATACGTAACTAGATGTAGACAGGATCCTGCCTTACCTTTGAATGCTATTTTTGCACAAAAGTACCATGTACATGTAAAGCAGTGTGACAGATATTTATATATCTATATGGTACCAAATGCAAGAGCAGAAGGCTGATTGATTTTTCTGTCAACCTAGCAGATAGTAATACAGCATTTTCATAATCAACCATTCTATTACTCTTCAAGCTACAGCTAATGTCAGTCCTAGACAGACTGACAGTTGTAAATTTAGATGAGTCACTATACACTTAGTTCTTAAAAAAGATTAACTCTTCAGTAGATGCTCAAACTATAATCTCACTGTTCTTATATTCAAGAGTTAAGCCTCAGGATTACGTAAGGAAACATGACCCTAATGTTAGTGTGGCTTCCCTGTGTTGACACTAAATACACAGCAAGGAATGCATGACTGAGTCATTTGTTGCTGAAACAATGATGGTCTTGTCCCTGTGTGTTGAAGCCATGGCCAGACATTCAAGGGTCTATATCCTACCAGCAGAAAATCTCAGCAAACTGTTACCAGTAGGGACAATCCATTGAGTATAGACATCCAGATCTGTGTAGAAAATTTGAAGACATTGCATATTCTTAATGTTAAAGACTAGAGATAAAGTTTAACTTGTACACTTGGCGTATGGATAATGTAGCATAAATGTTTGATATGACACATACTAAGAACATCCCTCAAGTACATAGTACAGAATGAACAGTCCCTAGGCTATAGTACACAGTGTTATATTACATGGTTACAGACCTTGCTCTAAACCCATCTGGTCATGCCACATATACATGCTAGATGGAAATAGTTTACCAGAATGATTTGTCAACAATCTTGTTCTTGTCATCCCACCAGTTTAGCATATCAATACCTTTTGTCAGATGTGGTTTTGATTACTAAATCAGTAAATGGCAAGCAGCTGAGAGCCAGTCTACTAGTAGGCATTGCTGGAGTTATGACATAGGTGGACTTTTCTGGAGAACTCACTACAGAATCATCATTCTTCTGATCTTTTGTGATTTTTGTTGTTCTACAATGAGTTGGTTCTTTAGTGATGAGTTCAGATACTGGCACAGGTAAATGTGGCTAACTGGTGATTGTGTTGCAACTTATGTTTGCTGTTTCAATTTGAAACTAGCATAACAGTTTTTACAGTATAAACTAAACTAAACTAAACAGTATGGATGTAACTTAAAGTCAATTCTAGCTTAGATGTCATTGAAGTTAAATTTTGTAAAATTAGATAATGATTTTTTCTACCATATCTACAATACTGAATACAAAGAGGGCCATTTAAAAATGTCAGACTTACTGTTAATGTTGACATTTCTCCTTTCTAAGGTCGAAGCTTGGGTCCCTGTTCAGCGCTGACCAGGCTGGTGCCAGGGCAGGAAATGAGTCTCTAACCTACACGGCACCCAAGGAACCCAAGAAGGTCCAGCCGGGAAAGGCAGAGGGGGGCAGCGCTCCAGCTTTACTGTTTGCATGCGCTGTACATGCTTACAAATAGTAAGTACTTTACATACAGAGGAATGGTAATGGCAAGATAAGAAAAGTAACTTGTTTAGAGAAGAGCGTGTTGTAATGAGATAGGAAACGGTAAATTATCATCAATGAGTGTAACTCATATACAATGCATCTGAGGACATTTTGCCAGACTGTCTAGACACCTAAGTTATTTCAAGATATATTATATGGAGTATGTATCAAGAATCGAGAGTATCGAGATACATGTATATGCTCTCTCCTACCACAGTGTGGACAATCAGTATGTCAAGCAGGGAAAGCTTGGTGCAGCCATCCTTGGTAGCCATAGCAACAGTGATGTAAGTACATGATGAAACATGACAACTCAAAATTCTAAACCAGTAGACCACATTCTATTGTAAATTTTTCAGATAATTTTTCCTGGAAAATGTCAGAATTTTCAGTCTTTTATTAAACTTTCTTTCAATATGGTTGGAATGATCATCACAAAAAGTGGTCTTGGAATACAAATGTATTGTATTGTATGCTAAGGAATTGTCTTCACTATCTATTGTAATGTTGCCTTTATCTTGTCCTCTGCCATGTACAGTATAAGATCCTGTTGTATGTGAGTAAGGACAGGCCTGTCACCACTGCCAAGGTCACCAGGACCTTCAGCTTTACTGTAAGTATGACATCACCCTGGCCTGATCTTGGTATGTATGTGATGTGGTGAACTTGTCTTAAGGTCATGTAATGTGTACCTTAGTGAGAGAATGTAGCAGTCTAAGTCAGACTTGGCTAGGGAGGCCCCAAGGGGCATTTTCTTTGACTTAGCTAGAGCTGCATGTAAGGATCAAGTTGATGCAAGAAAACCATGTGTTGCTTCTTTCTATTTCTCCATTAATACAATAACTTCTATGATTGCTGGTAGTTCAGTATTATACATGCCTATTCTCTAGTCAATAGCAACATACATGTACATGCACAATGTACTAAGTTTTGTTTTATTTTGTTACAAAATGCAGGTACAGGCCAACAACTATGCTTCCTTCTACGATGACCAGAGACAGACATGGTCTGTCATGTTTGAATCTGAGTCCAATGCTGTGGACTTTGCCAAACATGTGAGTACTATTCCACAGTTATTTTGATACAATGCAAATGTATTTCCTGGTCTCAAGACTTTTACATACCTGAAACTAACTTTGGCCCCTTTTTGTAGATTGGAATGTCCCGAGCCAACAGTGGTGCAATAGATGGAATAGTCCATCAGGATCTGGTTCTAGGGGAGGGCCAGGCTGTAGATGTGGGAGACTCGATGGAGATGAAATACACAGGATGGCTTCTGAGCAACAACACCTTTGGTCAGGTTAGTAGACGCTCACAACTAGTGATCTCTTGCATGTGCTTTATGTAATTTCTTGTTATTTGATTACTAGCCAGTACATTCACTCCATATGATTACTGTTTTCCATACTCACTAAACTTGACTCCTTTTGTTTCATGCTCCAGGTGTTTGACAGTAACATGAGTACAGACAAGGCCTTCAGGTTTAAAATTGGAAAGGGAAAAGTCATCAAGGTAAGGTCTACAGTTGAGGTTGACTGAAACTATAACTTCTAGCAAAAAATATCAAAACTGATGTTGGTACTGCAATACCTTCATATGATGCCCCTGGTACATGTGTCTCTCTTATGAAGTGAACTACTACTGTCAAACAGCTTATAATCTTATCAGAATGTTTGTACATATGTTTTTTAGTCTGAATTATTTGGCATTTCTCTGTTCCCAGGGTTGGGAAGAAGGAACAGTGGGAATGAAGAAATCAGGGAAGAGGCTGTTGGTGATTCCTCCTCACCTGGCCTACGGTGCCAAAGGTGTGCCCAACAGGGTGCCTGCCAACGCTACACTTGTCTTTGAAGTCCATGCTATGAAGGTAAGGTGGGCCTGTGTGTACATTGTAACAAGATTCAATAATAAATTAACCAAATTAAGAGTATTTTTACAAAGAGAATTGGAACCGACTCTACCTCTGAAACTTGGCCCTCACATTCCTTTCCCTTTAAGGTTAAGTTCAACAAAGATGACAGCAGGTCCACATCATCTCGAGACTCCCCCGCCCCAAGAGTGGACTCGCCCGTTGTGGAGGCCCAGCCCCCACCAGCTCAGGTAGCACCCCAGGTTAGTAACTACATGTACTGTTGGGTTACATCATGTTGCAATTTTAGAGCAGGAGGGATTGAGACTCCTGTCACCTTATGTATATGAAAATGTGTTTGGGTAAGAATTAACAGAGCAGACCATATGAGAAGGTTAACATTATGCATTTGCTTTGCAAGTGTTACCTTTCTAGTTGGATTGTTTTCTGATCTGCCCTACTGTGTCCAGGCTGCAGCTGAAGACACCAGTGTGAAGGCCCGTACGTCGTCCATCAGTGAGCAGCTGGGCCACCCCTCCAGCAGCAAGGCTAAACTCATCTCCCGCATGGCCAAGATGGGGCAGGCCATCATCCCGTCCACCGGGCCGGCCGAGGGGGAGGGGGACGTGGAGCCTGAGCTGGAGGAACAGCCGCAGGTGGTGAAGCCTGTTCCCCAACAGGCGACACCTGTCCAGCCGGTCGCACAGCCGCCCCAGCAGGTGGCCCCGCCGCAGCAAGCACCGCCACAGGTGCAGCAGCCAGGGATACAAGGTAGGCAGCACAACTGATATGTCTTGACTCTGTAAAGAGATGTTGATGTACTTCTTCATACAAGTGCCAAGTATATACAAACAATTCCATGTAATTACTTTCAAGTACTTTCCTGTTAATGTAACAAATGAAGCAGTTGTCACAGATTGATGTCTTTTGAATAAATGGCTCCAGTAGAGATTTTAGCATTTGATGTTTTTGTTCCTAGGTTTTGCCCCACCTGGCATGCCTCAGCAGCAGGTGGCTATGTTCCAGCCACAGATGCAGCAGCCGCAGCCATTCCAGGTATCATAGCAAAGCTGTATATCAGTCTCTACTCTCTAGTACTGAAAATTCAATTTGACAGATGGAGATGTACATGTAACAAAATCAGAGACAAAAATTACAGAGTAGGATACAAATCTAAGATGATCTGCACAATTATAATACACAATTATAATACAATTATGTAGATTGAATCATAGATGCAGTATATCATGTTGATATTTGATCAAGAGTATTTTATTATTACTTCCTAGCTCCTACATCTCAGACACTAATTTCTTCCTTCTCCCCTCCTCCCTGTTGACCACTGCTGACCAGTACCACGTTGTTCCTCCCTACCAGTACCCACAAACCTCTGCTCCCTCTGCCACGCCCTACAACACCTACCAGCAGCCCGGCCAGGCCCCGCCCCCTCAGTACAACACCATGTACCCCGCCCAGCAACAGTTCCCCGGGCAACCGTTTCCCGGGCAACAGCAGCAGTTTCCGGGGCAACCGGGAAGCGACATGCACACCAACATGCTCGTGTCGGAAACTCGACAACAGAACACGGAGATGAGGATCGCCATCGGTAAAGTTACTGACAAGGTGGAACAAATTCTCTCCAAGGTAAGAGGAATTATGTTTTGCCAAACTACTCAATCCAATTTTTTTTGTTGCTATTTGATGACATACTACATTGCTTAATTTTTGACATTGTGACAGTTCTATATCATACATGTATATGGTTGATGATATTGGAATCATTATATATTTGCTTAGAAACAGCAGATCACTTACAAGTATGACTCTTACAGCAAAGACTGTCATATTTGGGAGAAATGATAACAACTAGGTTTTTCTTTGTTTGCTTAGGTTGACAACCTCCAGCTCCATGGCATGGGGAACAGTCTGGTCCCACAGGGTCCTGGAGGCTACATGGAAGCCTCTGTTCTCATGCAGAACATCCAGAGAATTCTGCAGGTGACGACTACAAATTATGTTGTGTTGTGTCGTGTCCAGTTGAATATTTTAGAAATTAGAGTGATATTCAGTATGCACATGCTAGTTGTAGAATGTGTCTGATCATTGCTGTGTTCCTTTCAGGAAAATGAGAGATTGAAAAAGGAAGTGTTTGAAAAGAGTTCCAGAGTGGAATCCCAGAATGAGAAGATTGCTGAGCTGCTACAGAGGAACCAAAAGTATGTATAATCACAAATACAGCTCTTCCAGGGTACATGTATATTGGTCTCTTTGTATAAAAAAGTGTATCATTCATGTATACATTGGGCTATTTTTTTCTTTCTTACTTCTTTCAATGATTTCAGCAGATGAAAATGAATATACATTGTATTTTTTATTGAACATTAGGTTTATAGAGCAAAGCAACACAATGTTGGAGCAGAGAAATGACACCTTCAAGAACACAGCAGCCCAGTCTCAGGCCAGGGTGCTGGAACTGGAACAGGAAAAGGTCAGCAGTAGTACATGTAGCATTGTCTGATATAAACAACTCTGTTACGTACACTTAGTATGTACATATAGAATACAACACGGTGTATTCCGTATCACCCGAGGTACCAGCCCGACCGCGCGTCGGATCGCCCGACGGCCGAAGGCCGGAGGGAGATCCGATCCGCGGGAGGGCTGGGACCGAGGGTGATGCGGAATACACCGTGTTGTATTTTATTTATGTCATACCCACCCACGAAAACACGCCTTTCAATGCGAAATGAGCAAAAATTTGGTGTCCCTAATCCCAAAAAACGCAACAACGTCAATTCCAACATCCGAATTTTGCAGTCGAATTTTCGAAAGCGTTGCACGCGGTTAGGGCGAAACGCGTTCGAATCTTTCTATGGAACATTTGGAAGCCCCGGGCCGTACGCGGTAAGAACCCCCGGGCTGTACCGCTAGTTATCACACGGGCCGGAACACCCGTATCGAACGTAATCGCGGCCCAGGTAGGACATAAATGTTACTTATAATGTACAAGTGTAGCTTCTGCCAATGCTACAAAGTTTGATACCTGGACCAGATGACTGTCACCATGGTAATTGGTGCTGTAGCAGACACCCTGCAGTGTTGGATTACATTATGTAGCAAGTAGCAGTACAGAGTTGGACTCAAGTCACCAAATATATGAATGTGTAATTTAAGAACAGTGCAGTGATTAGTAAGGCTAGACCTTTCTACATTATGTAGTTCTTGCTGTGTTATGTGTTCAGGTGCAGATGGCCAATGAGCTGAGCATCACCACGGCCCAGCTGAGCCGCTTGCAGCTGGAGATTGCTGGGTTGAGGAAACAGGAGGGAGACCTGACCTCACAGCTCAACACTGCAGCACAGGAGGCACAGAAAAACCTGTCAGAACTCAACACACTCAGACAGGCAAAGACAGGTTAGTACTACAGGCACAGCAGTAGTGTGGTGGAAACATGCACACATAGACTCCACAGTGAAAAAGAAAGCTACATTCAAGTGTCTGTGTGTTTGTGTAAGTGTGTGTGTCTGCATGTGCGTGTGTGTGTGTGTGCGTGTGCATGTGTATGAGTTACTATAACCTGTCTGTGTTCACCACTCCAGAAACAGACTCCCAACTGTCGGAGCTGCAGCAGACCATGAAGACAGAGAAGGTGAACAAGAAGCAGCAGGACAGTAAAATGGGAGAGATGGAGGATGAGCTGACAGAACTCAGGGCCGAGAAGGAAGGGCTGGAAAAGGTAGGCACTGCAGGGGACACAGAGGCTTAGGAGCTTCCTCAACAAAAAGTGACATTAAGATAGCACAGCATGGTTTAGAATAAGAAACATTACTCATAACTTCACTCAAGATGTGGTTATGTGTCAATTTAATTTTCTCTTCACTCTTTCCTTTCTTTCTACATGTTCTATACACTAGAATGTATGTCATTGAGTGTTGTTATTACTGTTGATACCATAACAGATGCAAGACCTGTGATTGTCTTTGTTAACTCTTCATCATTGTCTGAACCAGCACTAGAATGAACACATGTAGTAACCACATTTCCTAGATAATTTACTAGACAAAACTGACTTGTAATTCAGCACACTTGATTCTGTACAGATTCATGAATCACCTTTTCCAGCATATCATCATTTACACAATCAAATGCACCAATGAAGCATCAGATGACTAATGTTTTCTTGTTCACCCCACTGGTCCCCTCTCTCTGTCTGTCTCCTTGTTGCTGATTTGTTGAGAAGAGTGGAGAAGGGGAGGTGAGGCTGATGCACAGAATATCTCCAGATGTAGATTAGAGCTGTTTTAGTGGAGAATTCCTACCCATTTTACTAAAATAGTGTAGTTTGTACACATTATTGAGGTGTTATACTAGAAAACTGTTGTCTTTCCCATCTTCTCTAATAATTTTGCTCTTCACTTTTAACACTTAACACACACTGTTACCTAAAGTTAATGATTTCTTTGTGGCAAGTTTGCAGGCTCTAATTTGAGTTCATGTGTACACAAAATATATGTTTGCAGTGTTTTTGAGTGATAATAACATTTCAGAGCTATCCTGAAACATCAGGAAATATTCTGCTAGCCTGCAAGACAACTTACTGACAGGTACAAAGAAATCGACTAGGCATAGGATTAGCCACTACATGTAGTTTAGTACAAAAGTGTTGGTAGATCATCCAGGTTGACTCTGACTAATTTCTCTTCCAGACTCTGTCAGAAAGGAAGGCCAAGGCAACGTCAGACAGGAGAAAACTAGAGGAGGAAATGGATGAAATCAAAAGGCAACATGAGGTGAGGATGAGTTTAGTCTGTATTTTTCTGTATTGATTGTTTATTATCAGTAAATAATGTAGTTTCTAAACATATTGATATCAGTTTTAACTTTCTGTTGTCAAACTTTTCTTCAATGTTGTCATTTTATGTGTGAATGTTTGTTTACCACCAGGAGGAAGTTGAAGACTTGAGGTCCAAGTTGAGAAAACAGAGAGCCTCAACTGATGCTGTGACTGCAGAGCAGGTATGACACAGCTTGATACAGACAACTTAGTATGCTTATTATGTCATGATATTGTCACCTTTCAGCAATGTACCAGACTATAATGTCTTAGTTAGTTTTATAGTCGGTGTACATGAACACTGGTAAGTGTTCCAATTTGTGATATTGTTGTCCATCTTTTTAATTTGGTAAGGATTGGAAAAACTTTCTTTTATTGTGGGATTGTATAAATACAAGGAAAAACCAATGTATGCATAGATGTTATCCATAAAATAAAGTGTGTGTGGTGACCGGCCAAACTTGTTGCCCTCAGGTAGCGGCAGTGGAGAAGGAGATAGAGACCCAGTGGAAGGACAAGTGTGACCGTCTGGTGGCTCAGACACAGGACAAACACAGGAGACTGATGGAGGAGATACAGGAGGAGAAGGAACAGCTCCAGAACAAACTCTCCAACATGGAGGCCAAGGTGGGGAGGAGGCAGAGATAGCAACAATCTGACATTAGCAATCGTGAATCGAGATATTCCCTTTGAACCTTTCTTGAGTTATAAAAGGCAGAATTCATCACATTCCTAGTTAAATATATTGTTTGTCATAGAAGTCAGTAAAAACTATAATCTCTGTCATTGGCCTTTCCTGCAGCTGGCAACTTTGAAGAACTCCCAGGGGGAGGGGAGCCAGAAGGTGGAAGAGCTTGAGGAGAAGCTGGAAGAAATGGCCGGGTGGAAGGAGAAGGTAAAGCGATAGTTGAAAATAATGCCTTCAAGATGTTGCAGAAAATTAAAGAATAAAGTTTCTGTTTTTTTTGTTGTTGTTTTCATCATTGTACATTTTTACCCATGTATGTGCAGTAAGGTAGAAAAGTACATGTAGCAATTCCTTTTCCTAGTGACTTGAAAGAAACATTTCATTCAAGTTTGACTCTGTCTGTTCCAGTATACCAGTCTGCATGGCAGTGCGGTTGGTATGAAGGAGAGATACGAGGAACAGATAGCAGAACTCCGGGAGCAGCTGGAGCATGCCCAGAGTCAGCCTTCTACTGGTGCCATGGCAACAGGGACCACGCCCAATATAGCTGAAGAAGTAAGGAAATTTGGAGATGATACGATTGAATTCCTTAAAGCAGCTTTGTGTCTTTAGTGAAACATCCTTTGAAAGACTAAATTCTTCGGTATTAGCTCACTGAAGAGCTAATCTCCCACTGGTCAGTAGTGTGCATGTTGGGTGAGCGACAACAGCCGGGACTCAAACTCCCAACCTTTTGGTCCAGAAGCAGGGTTGCTAACCATTGGACTACACACACTACTCTATATATTGCACCAGGCTATTAGACTTCTTATTTACTTCTACACAGGTGAAGAAGATCATGAACCAGGTGTTCCACTCGCTGCGGGCGGAGTTTGAGCCGGAGGAGTCGTACACGGGGAAGGCCGTCCTGGCAGCCATCGTCAATGCCATCAAAACCACCACCATGCAGCTGCTATCCCAGCAGGCCTCACAGCAGGGGGAGCAGGAGGAGGCCAGCGAGTCTGGGAGTGAGGAGGAGAGTGAGGAGGAGGAGGAGGAAGAGGAGGAAGAAGAGGAGAAGCAAGAGGAAGAAGTAAAAGCACAACAGGAGGAAGGTTAGAAAAGTTGTCTGGAAGACCTAAGGACAATGTGATTGTTTAAACACTCAACCAGTTGTCTTGTACTGAATATACTGTGTCAAAGGATTTTGATGGTTCTTCGAGATGTTTTTTTAGATATGCACGTAATTGTCACCCAAGCAAGTGGATTTTTTAAAAATTGTCAGACACTTCAAGAAGCATCTACTTTTCGTCAGTTGCTTGAGTATCAGTTAAAATGGTATTTCATGTTCATGTATATCATAAGTTATCAATATTGTGTTCACAGTTTCTACAGTAGAAACAGTACAAGAAGAAGCCGTGCCTGTTCAGTCTGTAGAGTCAACAGAAGCTCCTGCACACGAGAGTACAGAAGAACAAAACGGCTCAGACACAAGCAAAACAGAAACCTCTCCAGTTCCTGATTCTGTGGCACCATCGGCTGTAGATGAGCAGGGCACAGAGGATTCTGGGACACCGCCAGCACCCACAGAACAAGCGGAAGAAGGTTCAAAGGCAGCAGAACAACCAATTGAAGAAGTTACTGCAGAAACTGTAGAAAATCAAACAGACGGTAACAGGACTGAGGAGGCCTCTGAACAATCTCAGAGTGTTGATAACAGTGTGACTGTTGAGAAGGAAGAGGAAGGTAAAGAAACTGTCACCGTGAACCAATCAGATGAAGTGAACCATGTACAACAGGAGACAGAGAAAGTAGAGGAGCCACCGGAGATGCCTGCTGCTGAGAAGAAACCAGATTTAAGGTAAGAAAACCAGGGAGCCTTCAGAATCAGAAAAGCATGTCTTACACATACAGTGTATGTCCTGTAATGTATAAGAAAAGTGATCAACCTACATAGACCTTTGATGCACAATCCCACTTAAGCAATAAATTATAAAGAATCCTGTCCTTTTGTGTGAACTTAGTGTGATTCCTTGCTGTCGTTGAAATTGCAGATGGTCGTTGAAATTGCTGTCGTTGAAATTTGTCACATTTTCATTGAACATGTTAGGCTTCGTTTTGCTGAAACGTTTTGCTGAAACGTCTACTTTGTATTTTCAGCAATATATTTGGAGATGATGACATCTTGGATGATGGCATGGCTGATACTTTTGGTATCCAGCCTAAAGATGAGGCAGCCGAGGAGGAGAAGGAGAAAGACAAGACAAAACAGCCAACACTTGATGATGCTGATGATGTAAGTAGAAGTACACCTTATGTAGAATTTGAGAGAAACTTCTCAGCATACATGTTTCTTGCATCTTAAATAGAAAGCTAACAGACTGATAGTGATGTTTTGATTACTTTTAAGGATAGTAAGGTTGATGATGACTCTTTATTTTTTTTATTCCAGCCGTTCAAAGGACCACCGCCGCCCCTTTTCCCTGACGAGGATGATGATGATGACTTGGACTGGCTCAGCTGATCACTATGCAGACCGGCTGGTTTTTGGGGGGATTTTCTTCAATCAGTTCAGTTCAGTTCAGTTTTAGTCTTTCTTTTGCCAGTGACTGTATTTTATTACAGAATATTTTATATCATTTGCAGCTACAGTTCTGTAGATGTTGTTTGTCAACAAGTTGATTCAGTTTGAATTTAAAAGGATCACAGCACCATGTCTTGCCTTTAAACTTTGAGTTGTAATTATTCTGATATAGAGCTGCCTCAAAATCTTTTCTTTTGCTGTAGCATACAGACTAGTTGCCACAGACGTTGACTTGTAAGAGAAATTTGTAAAGGATTCCCTATGATCTGACACTGTTGTATGCATTTCGAAATGTCCAGAGACAGGTGTACTGATTGATATACGAGAGCAGAATCTGATACTTTGTAAAAGAGACAAATATATTGAATATAACGTTTGAAGAGATGATAGATTTGCAAACTTTTTGAGCTAAAACAGAGCTGAGACTAGGTTAAAGCTCCTTGCAAATATTGATGTCATTTGCAAAGTACACATAGATTTGCCTGCTTGTGCCAAATCATTCTTTTAAATTCTATATTTTTCTCTCATTATATATGAAATTGCATCATAAGATAAATCCAGATTGAGACTGAAATGTAGATTTGTAATATAGATAGAAGTGCATTACCAATATTACTGTTAACTGTTGAAACTCATCACCAAATATAATATGTATATCAAAGACATTAGTAATGATAAGCAACAATAGGCCTTTAAAGTGAATATCCATTGTTGCCTTAATCTTTGTTGACATTCATGATTATGCATGAGTACAATTAATTTTGGCTGCCAAGTACATATTGTACTATAGAAAAATAGCATTCTGTTTAATTTATATTACTGGATGCTGAACATAGATTTATTATGATTATTATTAATAGGTGCTTTGGAAATATGCCCTATATTTCATCCAGTAAATTAAGTACAATGTACTGGCTATACATGCATTCCACTGTAATAATTGTCCATTAAAGAATATATTATCTCAAACACTAGTGTTGTAGCTTGATCACTGAGGGACGGTAGAATTTTGTGCTGAAATGTGGAAGGGGTACATATGCAAATTGGGGTGATAATGCAAATCAGGGTGTCGGTCGTTTACATGATTTAATACATGTGTAGTATGAAAAGATGACTTTAAAAAATTCTTCAGCACAAAATGACATTTTCATGTTTGTATCTGTTGGACTAACAAATACAGAAATCCCACATTTTTTATTAAAAAGCTACTTTTAATACAATAAAACATCTTCCATTGAATCAGTAGTTTTCAGCATTCAATAGTAATAAGCCAGGTAATTTCATCAAATAGTAACAAAATCAGGCAAGACATGACACAACTTTAAATAACAAAAATACATGAAACAGTATATCTGACATAACTTGGCATTTCCAACTCACAGCTACACTAAAACAGTAAAGTAGACATGACAATTACTACATACAGGAATTGAGCAGCAGCTCGATCTTTTCCATCATGTTGTCCAAACCTGGTAGGTTTTACCCTTCATTTTTACCCTTTACAATCTGAATGAGTCTCACTTAATTTCTATATCATGTACTTGACAACATGGATCAACAATGCAACACTGAAAATTTTGTCTCTACGACAAACCACATACAATCTTTCCACATGGAAACCAGCAAATGCAACATCTCTATTGTTTATACTATGCAACATACTACATTGTATATTAAATCTATAAAGCTCAATATCTTAGATTTCTGTAAGCATGCTTTAGAATACTGTATGCAAGTATTGTCTGTAATAATGTAATACTGGATCAAGATACATTGAATTTTTTCTTCCCTCAACTTTAGTGGCAACAATGAAGACTGCAGCTCACATGCTCAAGAGGTAGAGTCTGCAAGCTTTTAAAAGCCTATAACTTAGTACAAGGTACATTGTGGAAATGTCAGATCTCTGTTAGATGTTACTAACAGATTTATCCCTGCTATTGATAGAATACAATACTGGTAGTTGGCAAAACAGGTTAATCTGCATTCACAACTGACAACTGGTAGCTCTAGGCATAACTTATAACCTATACCTGCATGAAATGTTTCTTAGAAAGTGTATTAGGTATACATGTAAAAGGTAAATATTGGAATTCTTATTTTTCCTTATCTTTCTTTGAATCATTTAAAACTGGTAAGATACATCAGCATGAGACTTTTTTGCATACAGCAGAGTACTTGCAGACAGTCTGCATTCTTAAACACTGACTGTCATGGTTCGCATGGCTGTAGAAAGATATTGACAAAAGATAACATTTGGAATGAAAGAACCAGTTGTGTTAACCCGTGAAGGCATGGACTGTAACAATTAACTACACTGGTTGTTTTGAGGTAGGAACCACAGTGCCCATTCCTATAGTTTTGGATCTCTTATAATAACATTATAATTTATTCATGTAAAATTGATGTTACACCAACCCATTTTTTCCTGAAGTGGGCAAGTGCTAATATTCTACCATTTCGTGCAGGATTGGGGGTTAAGTCTTACTGTAGAATTATCCTATGAATTTCTGTCCATGGCAAGTCATGTTTTGAGTGTAAAGGAAGAGGACAGTTGTTTGGTAAGGTTACAGAGACCATCACAGCTCCTCATGGTCCATGGTGTGCAGCAGCTCCCCCTGTTCTGTCAGGTCACTCTGCAGGAACAGGTCAGGGTCTGACATGATCTCCTCTGCAGACAGATGCTTGTCCTGGTTACTGTCAGCCATGGACAGGAGATGGTCTGCCTGTAAGGGGTAAAAAAGTCAGACAAAAAAGCATGGAGCAAAAACAAAGTTTAACGTAAAAGGTACTAACTTGTGGTCAAGGAGGTTAAAAATCAAGATTCTTAACCTCCTTGCTTGTGGTTCAGTGAACAAAAACAATATTCATTAATGTAATTCTAAACGTTCATCTAATATGTGTTAATTGAAATAAAGTTACTAGTAACTTCTACTAAACCAGCATACACTAATAACAGGTTCATGTATGTCGTTTCTTCCATAAGATTTACATGCTAAAACTTATTAAGAAAGTAAGCAGTAAAAAGCATCAGCATCAAATCACTTCTTTCTATACCCACAAGGAAAGGAACACGCAAAAGTTCCAGTTTAAACAAAGGTTATTCATTCTGAGGTTTTAAGTACTGAAACCCCATCACATTCTGGGTTGTTTTAAAGTAACTAAACCATTCTTACCTCCTCCTCTGCTGCCTCCCTGTGGTTGGGTGTGACCCAGGTTGTCACCTCCTCACTGTCCAACTGTCCATTTCCATCCTTATCATACTCATCAAACTGTTCCTTCTCCACTATCCTCCACTCCTCCTCACTGCTGTAGGCTGGACAATCAACAACAGACCGTGAGAACACTGCTGTCCAATACTAATAACAGGCTGTAAACGGAGCAAGTATTTCCTTGTAACCAAAATTTTGACACATATGAAGTGTAAAAAAACTGTTACAGTATGTAATACTCACATGAATCAGGCTCATCATCACCCAGATACTCGTCAAAGTCAATCAGCCCGTCTTCATTCCAGTCATTCTCCTCCAGCTTCTCCTCTACCAGGAAGTGCTGGGAAAAATCATCAGTATCAATCAAAAATCCATGCCTGGCTCGACAGATTTCAACTAACTTCAATCACTCTGTATCAGGGACCCCCGCAGCAGAATAAGCCTGGATAGTGAGTGATTGCAGTGAAATCAAGGGCTACAGAAATCCAATTTTGATGGCTGTACAGTCTTCAGCTCTCATTATCTATTGGAAAGTGGGTAGAGAGTTTAGGAAAGGATATCTCAGGATACTCACATGCATCCTGACGTACTCCTCCGGATGTTGGAAGGCCAGCCACTCCACCTCATCTAACTTCCCATCATCATCCTCATCTGCCTGCTGGAAAAATCGCCGGTCATCCTGGATCATCTACAAACACAGGGAAAAACAGTACATTTTGTAGTTAGTTTTCATGATATGAAGTTATTTCTGCAACTTGAGTTGCTGGTTATTGTTATTATTGATGAAGAAAACATAGCTTCTGGTCTACAAAATCATTCACTTTTTTGATACTGTCATATCCTGAAATTGTATCAATATCATAAGCTATTGACAGGTTTTGTCAAAGTGCACCTCATCCTCTGCAGGGTCTGCCTCTGTGGAGTACTCTGCACCAAAGGTATCCTGCAGGTACTCCTCCCAGGACACCTTACCATCTTCATCCAGGTCTATAGTCGGGAAGGTGTCCCTGGCCTCCTCAACAGAGTAGGTGTTGAAAGACTCCAACATGTGATCCACTAGTTCATCTGTCAAGTCAACACAGTGGAAGTGTGTGAAGAATTCAGCCATGTGATTCATACTTTATGACTTCTGGTATGTGATGGAATCCATGAGATAACTAAAGGTTGATTGTACCTAAAAGTATAGTGCAGATGTCAGATAGGAGGGAGACCTAAACAAGGAGAATGAACAGTCTCTACCAGACTCCTTTGCAGGCTGAATAACTGAAATTGAAATTGGCCTAAAAGGGGATATACTTGGCTGGCGATAGAAGGTCCAATATGCCTTGCAAACTGGTTCTTCTATGGCCAGCTAGCAGTGTCACAAGGGTCCTTTTCCTATAATAGTACTTGAGACTTAGTACTTGTGCCTGACTGGGTTAGAGTGAAGTGCTAGGCTGTACATAATCATTATTTCCACATTCAATGATCACTAACCTCTGTCCAGTAGACCGTCTCCATTCACATCAACCTTCTTCACCAGTACCATCAGTCTCTGTTTGGACTCTTCAGGCGACAGTTTCTGGTATTCTTCAGCTTCCTTCTGCTCAGTAAAATACAATGTACATGAATAACAAAAGATCTTTAGAGGGTTACTTAGTAGACTTCTACTGTTTTACCTGTGATCTAGTGATTAGCACAGGAGTCAATGATTTACTTTTGAATGAAGAAGAGCAGTCTCTGATTCTGTGACAGCCAGGCATGTTATCTCTCTATTTGGCCAATAACTCTTTTCAGCTGCACACACACCCCCTCCCCCCAAAGCCTGGCTGTAAAATGCTAAAGAATTGACCTAAAAACACACCAACCTTCCCTCCCAGCAGTATCTCCCTGTCAAACTCAGTGTCATGTTCCCCGTCCACATAATGGTCAGGGTAGTGGCTGGGGTGGATGTGGACATGACAGGTGGTGATGGACAGTTGCCATAGCAACAGGACAACAGTACAGGCTGGCAACTCCATTGTCCTTCAGACTGATTGTTCTGTGTGTTTACTGGGCGGTGAAAGGGGAGAGCAGCCTCCTATTAAAAAATGTCAAATTTTTGTCATGAGAAGGAGGGAACAAAATTACTAGTACACCGAGAAAACGCTTGCTTGGGTATCTTCTTTCATGAGGCGGCCGCTTTCAACCAATTGAAGATTCTGCCGCCTAGGTATTGTTACAAAAGAGGAAAGGGGCCGAAAGAAAAGAAGAAAAGAACAACGGAAATGCCTAGGATATTTGATCAATCGTCAAAGGGATTCTTTCAATTGTCACTTAGTAAATCTCGGGACACGTCACTTAGGCGGTGACTGGTGATCAAATTCTAGATTCTGGATCTACTTTCTTTATTTAAATGCAGGATTACTCTGGACACATTGCATAGTCTCATGTTCAGTGGATTTACTTAGGGTGAGAATAACGTAACATCTGTAGGGTTGACCTTGTGACAACAAACGCTAACCCTCCAACAACTCAAATATGATCAGGCTTACGGATACTCCTTTTACAAGAATCAGACAGAAGAAATTTTACAGACGGCTTACCTGTGTTATCCTTGATGTAATGTAGACAGAAGACGTCCGGTCACAGCCTCACAGTCATTGAGAATTTGCCTTATTTTGACAGCAACAACCGGACGATCAAGTAGTGTTTCTCCTGTTTGAATTTGGGGCCCCAAATTAGCTTATACCATTTCGCACCGAAGGGGGATCCTATTTGAAACTCGAAGTCAATAAAATTTATGTTTTTTTCAAATCTGTGGGAAAATATATTAATGAAAAACTTTTTTTGTGCATCTAATATGACTTGTTAAACTTTTAAACTTCTGTGTAGTATTAAATATAGTTTTTTTTGTAAATTAATCAATGCAAGTGGTATATTCCAACGAACTGTGACCTCTAACCTTCCCATCCAGGCAGCTGTGACATGCTTACAGAAGTTTGTTTGTAAACTGTGCCGAAAGCTGTGGACAGTCGGTGAGACAACGTAAACTTCTTCTTTAGAAAGCACTTAACGATATGAAGTTCTCTATCATCACGTCTCTATAGTAGCTTGTGGCAACGTTCAATAGCTAAACATATGAAAGGGAGGGGGGGTGATCATGATCACTATCATGTGGCCTTTGGCCCTGCTATAAACTGCTTATTTGACACACAATTTTTGTATCTACGAGAACAGCCAAGTTCTGGTCGTAATACCTAGCTTTTAACGACGAAAATGTAGCCCAGCTTTGCTGTAAGCTGTAAGGAATTTAAACCATGCAATATAAAATATGTTTCAATCAATGAATATGATCACAACTTGTATTTTAAACTTTCACTCACACACAAAAATTCTGTACAAAACTGTACATTGCAAGATATTTACCATTCCCTATACACAATTCTATTTATCAAATTATCATATATATCATATTGTCATATGGTCGCCAATGATAGAAGCTCCTTGTTTAAACTAATAAATGTCCCTTGTCTCTTTAGGAAGATACCATGTGGCTCCAGCAGGTAGTTTTGAGGGGTGTGCAGGTTGCTGGCAGGAGGGGCGTGTGTTCCACAGTCAGCAATGGGAAACTCCCGCTGCACTTCAACTACATCAACGGGGAGAGGGTCTCACCTCTGAACCCTGACCCTAACCAGGTCATGAAGGTCTTAGAACCTGCGACAGGTGAGATGACAAGATAATGTTTTGGTGATAAGTTTTGTAACATCCTTGCAAGTTTCAAGAAAAAAATCTGCTTTATACCCTCCATGAATATGATGAAATGATGGTTACCGCTTTCAGTCTGGATGATGTTTTGCTGTATATCTCAAGATCTATTGGACGGAATGCAATTATATTTGGCAGGTGGGTAGGTGGGGTGAAGTTGATTGTGTAGGTTGACTTTTGTCAAAATGTTTAAAATGTCAGGCAACCATGACTTCCTTTGTCAATAGACAACTGTATCACACCAAATGTGTTATAGGTGACACTTGATGATTGTACTCTGCACCCTTGCAAAGGCGAGCTTCTCATAGAGCTGCAGGCGTCGGGCCCAGACGAGGTGAACAGAGCTGTGCAGTGTGCCAAGGAAGCCTACAGTGAGTGGAGCCAGCTGACAGGGCTGCAGAGAGCCAGGATCATGCAGAGGGCAGCACAGATCATCAAGGACAGGCAGGAGGAGTTTGCCTACTGGGAGACCAGGGACACGGGGAAACCTATCTACGAGGCCAGGATGGACATCTGGACAGCTATAGATGCCATCGAGTACTTCTCAGGGCTAGCTCCTTCAATTGCAGGTAAGGTTGTGTACCGGTACTGTGTACCAGTACTATACTGCAAAAATTGAATCATTCAGAATGATACAGGTACAGCGGTCCGGACCTGCACCTAAAATCCATGTACCTGTACCTACAATTTGTTTAGGTTCACAGCTCTAATTGCAGGTGTGTTGATATCAAGATGCTTCTTGTGTTTTTTTCTGCCTGTACACATTCATCATAATATAGCTCTAAAGGTGCGGTCATTTATGATTGAGACTTATGAATTGAAGCTATTTTGTTGTATAGCTTCTTCAAAAATAACTCTTTGATCCATGATAAAAATTCTTTTTATTCATTCCCATTCTTTCTCTACAAAATTTTTCTCTTTCCCACCGTCCACAGGTCAGCATGTTCCACTTGCGAATGGTTCATTTGCCTACACCAAACGTGAGCCCCTGGGAGTGTGTGCAGGGATCGGCGCCTGGAACTATCCTATCCAGATGGCAGGGTGGAAGTCAGCACCTGCACTGGCATGTGGAAACACGTAAGATTTACCTCATGTACAAATATGTATGTAATAAAAGTCTTACCACATGTGTTACTCACATCTGTTATGCTAAAGAAAGTTCTCTGTCCACATCTGGTCAGAAACGCGTAATCGTTAATAGCAAAACAAGTTTTCCATCTAAGAATGTGCATTGGCACATAAAAGACTCATTCCCTCAGGTAGGTACTAGTTACATAAGAGACACTGCTTACATAAGGAACTCAATTTCTGTTGTTATTTTTTTCATTAAAAAGTAAAGATGTAACACAGTTTGTTTTTGTTTGTTTCGCATAACCGGTAAACCGCCTTCAGGCGTAACACACCAGTTTTGTACATGTGCGCACATGTACAAGCTGCGTAAGACCGGACTGTAAGTTTTGAACCACTCACACCGGGAAGATCCCCTACTCTTTTCGATAAGTGCGGTGGGTTCTTTAACGTGCATGGGGTGTGGCTCTCCCAAACACGGGACCTCCATTTAACGTCCTATCCGAGGGACGTCCCTAACCGAAGCTAGGTACTCATTTTCACCTGAGTGAAGTGAGGAAAGTCGTGTAAAGTGCCTTTCCCAAGGGCACAAGATCGGTGACATGGGCAGGGTTCGAACCCACAACCTCTGGGGTGTGAGCCGAACGCGCTACCGACTGTGCCACACGACCCCACAGTATCAGTATACATCAACTGTCATAATTCTGCTAGGTATGCTAGCTGCTGAGACCTTAAGAAAAGAAAAATTTCAAGAAGGCTACATCATAAACTTTTCAGATATCCAGGTGTTCTACACATTCTTGAGAAGGCAACAGTGACATTTTTATGTGGCAATCTCAAGGCTCCCAACAGTTGACATTTGAAATGTAACATTATACAGTATTACAAAACTCTCCCAAACATACATGTTCCAGGTTTGTGTTTAAGCCGTCCCAGTTCACCCCCATCACAGCTGTGATGTTAGGAGAGGTGTACACAGAGGCAGGACTGCCCCACGGCTGTTATAACGTGGTACAGGGAGCCGGGGACACGGGAACACTGCTTTGTGAACATCCTGACATCGCTAAAGTCTCCTTCACTGGCAGTGTGCCCACAGGGTCGAAGGTAATGATCATATTGTCTTATTGTATACTCTCTCAGTGTTTTTCTGTGTGTCTGAAGTTAAGACATGTAGGGTAATTAAAAACATTGAAGAAATATGCAGTGAAGTAAGTTCCATTTGACAAGAGTCAATCAGACTGCAACATGTCTCCACAGTTTGTATACTAATAAACTACGATACTGAGTTGGACTATCATACTGGCAGCTATTGCCTGCCAGTATGATTTACTTTCATCTTAAAGAAACACACTTTAAGCACACACTTTTAATCTTGCTGAAAGGAAAAAATCCAAGTCTATCGATATTACTTTTAATTATAATTACATATTGTTTCCTTTTTGCGTGTCAGTGGTAAGAATGAGTATGATTTAACAGTATACCAGCCATTTCTGTATAAAAAAGCAATTTCGTCCTTGTTCACACCTGGAAACACCTGTTCCAGGTGATGGCAGCTGCAGCAGGTGGCATTAAGACGGTGACATTAGAACTGGGAGGAAAGTCTCCCCTGATCGTGTTTGCTGATGCTAACCTGGACAACGCTGTGGGCGGGGCCATGCTGGGCAACTTCCTGTCTCAGGGAGAGGTCAGTTTTAACCTTCTCCCTGCTGCCTGACTCTGGAACCAAGACAACTGTGGGGACAAAAGGCTACCTTGGCAAGGGGATGGTTAAAAATATGATGGTTATATACTAGTAATGATCATAACTGCCCAGAATGCCATGTCCTGTTGTATGTATTAAGTAGCCTCTATATTTCTTTGCTAGTGACAAGTACATGTATTTCCAGGCTCGTATTTCCTCAGCTATAAAGTGCAGTCTTTGCCATGCATTTAAATGCTGAACTAGTATCATATCTTCCCTCCGTTAATGTATCCTTGAAGGATTAATGTATGGTATGTTTGAATTGCCATGACTACATTTTTCCAGTGCTTTAGCCTAGCCCAAAGTATACTTTGACCTAGGCTGTGTTTACACAAGCCCCACCCCAAGACCTTTGTGTGTGCCTCCCAAAATCTGCTTGCCCACCAACAATCTTACAAAGCGGACTAAAGCTAACAAGGTTGGGCTCCAGGCTACCTCCCATTAGTCAGGCTATAATTTGGCCTATTGGAATATTCCTACATGACACTTTCCCCTGTCCCACCAGGTATGTTCCAACGCGACCCGTGTGTTTGTGGAGAACTCTGTGATGGATCAGTTCCTGCAGCGGCTGGTGGAGCGTACCGGCAGGATGAAGATCGGAGACCCCATGGACGACGACACTCGGGTCGGCGCCATGATTCACCAGGACCAGGCGGACAAGGTCATGACCTACCTGGACGGAGCCAAGAAGGAGGTAGGAGGAGATTGTCATTTGATTCCTGAGGATTGGATCTGAAATTTGTGTCTGAATTTTGGATCTGAAGTTTGTCTTTAAACAGAGCAAATTTTAACATTGTTTTCAGCAAATACAATGTGCTATTATAACACTAGTAGTACATGTATTAATAATACATTGAATTGAATCATGATTCTTTGTTATTACAATGTTCAAAATTTTAACACCACTATTCAGTGCTTTTACAAATCTGTTTTGTATCTACTATGCTGAATAGTGTATAAGTTTATATCCTATTAATCTCCAAGTAGATCTTTCGGTGGGGAAATGTACATTATACTGTCTGGCAAATGGATACAGGCTGTCTTACCCCCACTGAAAGATCTGCTTGGAGATTAACATCCTAAAGCTTTATATCCATATGAGGTGTACATGTAAGTATATGTTTTTTCATGGACCAGATATTCTTGAAATAAGAAAATGAAGTGTGGTTACTAAAGCTCCCCCTCCTGTGCCCAGGGTGCAGTAGTAGCCTGTGGAGGTGAGTTGGTGACCCCGGATGACCCCCGGCTGAAGGGTTCCTACATCTCACCCTGTGTCCTCACCAACTGTCATGACGACATGACGGTCGTGCAGGAGGAGGTGTTCGGCCCCGTGGTCTCCATCCTGGGGTTCGACACGGAGGAGGAGGTCATACAGAGGGCAAACAACACAGAGTATGGACTGGCCGGGGGAGTCTTTACAAAGTGAGTGGTGTAGGCATAGTCTCTGAGGTGTCGCCAAAAACAGTTTGCTGAATATTTGCTGTGTTTTTCAGTTGTTGTCAGTTCTCATATTGGTCAGTTCTATGGATTCAGGCTTAAGTTGACTGAATCATTATTATTGTCTCGTCCCATACATGTACGACATACATGTAGCCCTCTAAGTAGATGGTGCAAGTTCATTCTTAATGCAAGAAAATCCAAGGAGCTTTCATCATGTAGAATGTCCTTGGAAAATCTTAGTAACAAAATTTGTATGCTTGCTTTGTATTATGTGGTGCACTTGAAAACATGACTAAGACTCTGTTGTAAACAGTAATATTGAATAATTGCCCAGTTAGCAAATAAAAAGAATGTTGACATGTATTTACTGTACAGATAATGCAGTCATGTTTAATCCTCTCTTCCTCTGCCCAGTGACTTGACAAGAGCTCACCGTGTGATTGCCCAGATGCAGGCTGGGACATGTTACATCAACAACTTCAACATCATCGACGTGGCCGTGCCGTTTGGGGGGTTTAAAAAGTCAGGACTGGGGAGAGAGAACGGGCTGGTTACTCTGGAGTATTACACTCAGGTCAAGACTGTGTATGTAGAGATGGGAGATGTCGACGCTCCGTTCTGATGTTGATCTACTGGATCATTTTCTCTGGATTAAAAAACAACACCTTCATTTGTTTTGATGCTTCTGAATGTTCCATTATGTTAACACCAAGTCTGTTTGACTACTACTTCATATCATTATGTGCTAAAAAAGCTTTTAATTTTAACTTTAACATTTTTCTCTTATTCCGGTTCTGGCGTAAATAGATACTCATTATTTTCTTGCCACTGTTACACATTGGACAAGCTTTAGAGAGATGTATTTTCATTACATATTTTCACAGGATCAAGAATATGTAACAGTGAAATGTGAAGTAAGAACAGTAATTAAAAGTTTTTAATTACAATGGTATATACAGTGGTGGGGAAAGAATAAGTCTGTGAAGACTTTAAAGGTCTGAAAATTGAGATGTATGTCATTTTTTTTAGAATGGCAGCAATGATATGTTTAGCCCACAATGAGGGCCATGTGATATGAATTTAACCTTAACAGGGATAGGATTAAAGGAGAATCTCTCACAGGCTTAATGGTTTCTTCAATGCTGAAAAAAAAAAACATTTTTGTGGTGTAACTATATCGCGGCTATAAATTATTGCAGCTCACCATGCAAACTGCTAACATTACAATACCCTTGTTGTTTATATTGCCTGTGGTATTGAAAAATTATAGACATCAACTTTCAGGGACAGTAATGTGAAATTGCAGACCATAATAGGTCATTTCTTGTACAGTACAAGGATACAATTTTACATGCGAAGAATAAACATTTTGGTCATGAGGGAATGTGTCAGCTTTCCAAAAAATACCTCAGAAGACTCACGTGCCTTTTTTTAGTTTGAAGCCGGGTGTTTGTCATTCACTCTTCTATGTATTATATAAAGAGATAAACAATTTTAGAATGTACAAATGTAAATGTACGTGCACCACCGTGCACGTGCGCCCTCTAGCTATTTATTTGTAAAGTGCAGTTGTGCCCTTTGACCGACAACCAGTACCTGTCATGGCCGCAGTCTGTTTGTTTTCCAAGGTTGTTGCTTGTCGTTACCTGCGTCAAAAGTGCTTGGATATCACCTTTTAGCTCAGTTTACCCACAGGAAGTACCTAAGAATGCAGCGGGACATGTTGAGGTAGGAAAGAAGCTAGTTTAATCGATTTCAAAGCCGTACGTTGCTCATAGATGTTGTACCTCGCAGCAGGAAGACTTAGGCTAGGGTGCAGCTACAAGAGTTTCGGTTTATAACGTTGTGTACCACTACCAGTATAACGTTACGTACTTAAACGGAGATAGAATTTTCTCCATGCTGATGACTAACCACAGCAGCGTATAGAGTTGACCGCCGAAGTACGGTTACCGTACTGTTTATAACGTTATTATGTATATTGAGGTTCATGGTATTGGCATATGTCACGGAAGCTGTTGAGGTAATACGTGTTTTGCTACTCACCAAATTACAAAGCAGTATAAAACAACCTAAACTTTACATGACTTTGAATCAAAGCTGCTACCACCGTATTTTCTGTTGAATATATTAAACGGGCACTGTATCGTGATGACAATTCATTGATACAAATGTAGATACAGAGTATGGTATATGATATGAATTTATGATAAAAATAGCTGCCAAAACTTTTTGAATTTGCTCCAGTCTTTGGCACAGTCTAAACAAGACATGGATCAGTGTTGTTTTTTTTCCCCAGGTTCCAACCATAGCAGATTTCAGACTGTAAGTTTGAACAGTAGCCAACAATCACCATGGCAACTGTACTGGACACCCTGTCGGCCATCTCGGAGTCAGTAGAGGAAGGCGTGGGGAGGGCGCTGTACGCCGGACACAGGCTGCTGACGCTGCACTATGACATGATGTCCCGGGTGTTCACCACGCTTCACTTCATCGCCAGCGTCACTGTCAACACCACCGTGTCTGTGGCTAAAACCTGCTGGGGGATTCTCAATCAGGTACTGTACTTAACATACACATCATCACTGCATTTTATCTGTTTACAAGTACAAATTTGGAAACTTTGGTTTGTTTCCATTTCCATGTCATCATTTCTGATTCCATTAGTTGCACCTACAGGAACTTTATTACCTTTGCCAGGATGCAATATTTTTGATGGCCTACATCATGTGTATGTACAAATGTAGGGTACTCTGAATACCTGTGTATGTACAATGTATGTGGTTTAGCGTGGTAACTCAAGAAGCTTCATCTTCATCTTTGCCGGGGCTCTATGATGTTATAAAAGCCCCCGGCCCGGCTACACCCCCATATAGCCCCTGCTAAGGGTGGATTGTCATAAAACTTGGTATGTGGGCAGATCTTGATATGAGACCTCAAAATTTTTAGATTTCAAGGGGTCCCTGGTGACTTGTTAACTTCTTGGCAGATGCTGTTTTGTAGAATTGTGAGAGTTTAATGTTCTGATTTCTTCTCTCCTACAGATTTGTACCCTTCTGTTGGACCTCCTGTTCCTGACTGGGTTAGTGGTGCAGTACGTCCTGGTGTGCCTTCAGGTGGCCTTCGGGATCCTCTGGGACTTTGGAGGAGTCCTAAAACTAGTTCTGACCTACATCACCTCACAGACATGGCACGCCTTGTGCACAGTAGGGTCCCATACTATGTACAGCCTTCAAGTCTTTGGTAAGACGTTACTCCATGGAGTATTGGAAGGATGGCAGTTTGTGAAGACAGGTGTGCACCTGACAGGTGTCCAGGTGTTGTCCTGGGTTACCACAGCTGGGACGAGTGTGTTCGGTGGACTGCAGGCACTGGTGACCAACACCCTCGCAGCTGTGCAGATGTTGGTGAGTGGAATCCTCACGGCAATCCAGACAGTACTGACGTTCATACTGAGCAGCCTGCAGGCCGTGCTGCTGCATGTTTTTGCCGCAGCCCAGTTCCTGGCCATGCAGACTGTCACCGGCCTGCAGCTGGGAGTGAACTACATCATTGCAGCCCTGCAGTACCTGGTCACCAACGTGGTGGTGCTGCTGCAACTCCTACAGCAGGGGATCTTCTACGTCCTGGCTGAGTCATTCCACGGGATCCATGCGGCTCTGTCGTTCGTCGGGACGTGCGCCTGGATGGTGCCGCAGCTCCTGCTGAACGGGATTCTCGCAGCGGCGTACATCCTGTATTCCGTGTCGTCCAGCACGGTGTACTACCTGGCAGAAGGGCTGACATACCTACAGCAGTCCATGCTGACAAGCGTGAAGAAAGCTGTGGACTTCCTCTGGCTCACGGTGTCAATATTCTCACTAGAACTGGTAGCGGCTGCCGTCTTACTCGGGGCCACGGCTATACTGGTGAAGAAATGGGACGACACCACCCTCCCTCCCCTCCCTGACATCACCCAGCACCTAAACATGTGGACATTCGGACAGGACCTGGACAACACACGGGACAGGGAGGAACCACAGGAAGCCGAGGAGGAAGAAGAAAGGGATGATGGAAGTGACGTGGAGGATTCTGGGAGGGAAGACAGTTCGTCGTTAGTCAGTTCTGCAAGCGATGAGGGATCAGAGAGTGAAGAGGGCGGGGAGAGGCACCAGCTTCCTCCCAGACTTCAGCGGTACAACCTTCGCACACGAAACAGTACGTAAGCTTCGTTCTCAGTTATTCATAGCTGTAATTTTCATTACTTTTGTATGAACTGTAATGAACTTTTTGCACTAATCAAAACTACATGTAACCTCAGCACATAGTTATGATGTTGTAGCCAAGATGTTCAGGAAGTGGCTGGAAAGAGTAGAAATTGGCCAAACAGACATGATAGGCCAGGGGAGTTGGTCCGCACTAATAGGAGCGGCAAACTGTTCTCTTAACATGGACTAGCTCCCCTGGTCATCTGTCCATTTGGCCAATTTCCACTCTTTGCAGCCACTTTCGAAAGCCTGGTAGAGGCTAGCCAAGATGTATCTTGATGCAATAGGCTCAGTTTGTGGTGATACCTCCCCACAGTTCCTCAGCCTGGGACCTCCACGTCCAGACCCCGCAGCCCCACACCCACAACCTCCTGTCTGTCCTCGGACGACGAGGAACTCCAGGCACCGGAACGAGCCAGAAAAATCCGGCTGAGGTTCACCAAGGAGCGAGAGAAGCGTCTGTGCGTGGTGTGTCAGGATAACGTGAAGAACGTGCTCCTCCTGCCCTGTAGACACATGTGCCTGTGTAGGGGGTGTGCTGACCACATCACCAATTCTCTCTACGCACACCAGAGGGTGTGTCCACTATGTCGGTCCAGAATTGGGAATGCACTGGACATCTACATTTAGTAAAATATCATGTATTAATCACAATCCTTCAATGGACACAAATAGGGCATTTGATGGATTGAGATACTAACAGCATTCCACATAATGTCATAAGAGGCTTAATTTTTTGGCAGAAAAGTTCAAGAGCTCATCTTATTTTGATACTAAATTACAATTTGGTGTATGCATTTTTTGCTATTTGTGTACAATATACTTCTGTTATATTTCTTGTTTACAGAGCCAGTCAGAAGTGAAAATCTTCTCATTTTGTGGTATCAAGGAGACTCATTTCATTTAACTTCTTTGTATATTTTGTTTTTGCAGCTATCATTTCAGTGCAAATATTTTCCAATGTCCATGGCCCTTCCCTAAGTTGTGTAATGGTGTCACCAATTTTCAGGAAATTATGGTCTATGTACATGAATACAGTTATTTTTTCAATGGAAAATGCCATGTTCTCTGCTTAAGACTATTAAAAATGATATGTTCTCAGGAAGACTATAAAATAATAATGCAAAATTGTTGTACAGTTACTAGTATGTTAGATAAAAGTGTATTGATGTAGCAGTGGGAGGAAAAAGTTAACAGTAACTTTGAAATTGAACTATGGGATATACATATATCTAGGAAGGAAATCTACTGTAATGACATTGTTGACATTTTTGTATTTCGGGAGTTGTAAAGTTACAATGGCTATTGTAGTTGTAGTTTGGATATTTTAATCAATACTGAGGGCTGAAGGAATCTCACCGTTTTTCCAGTGTATCAAAATCTTATTTTCTTTGTGTTACTTTTTACCAATGTTTGGTATAATAATATTATTTCAGATTATCACAAACAATGTAAATCAGAAGGATATGTTGGTTGAAATTATTTCAATGGATGATTCTGTGTGAAAATATGACAGTAACTGTTATACTGGATTGCAAATCTTGGTGAATCACTTAAAGTGATAAAACATTTCACTTTGAGTGATGTTTTCCTTGGTCTGATATTTTACCATTCATATTGTCAGAATGACAGCATCAACTTGTATAAGGACAGACTACTTCAGAACTCTTTCAGAAAAGAAAAACATCAAAATTAGTCAACACAAATATTTGTGTTGACTAATGTTATGTTCCAATTCATAATGATTATGAATTGCCCGCCTCAGCTAGGAAAACCTAGTTGAGGCGGGCGGGAAAGAGCTCATGTGGCCCTGAGGAAAACCCGCCACTACCACGTAAGACTGGATACCAGGCTACCATTTCGTTAAGAGGATGTGTAGGAGTGAGTGCTAAAGAACAAAATTTTTCAAAATGTTTCGTATTGCTACCATTTGTAAGGACTTCTCAAACAGACTACAACATCAAAATACTCGCCCTTAAAGTCCACTGCTGACAATTTATTCACTCTTTAAAGCTTGTACAGTGTGAAGGTCCAGCAGTACAGAAATCCTCGATCCTCAGCCCATAGATGAGAAAAAAAATCATCACAACTCAAAACTGTGTTTCATGATGTCACAGACCAGTACATTATCTATTTGATTTCAAATTATTACAGATGTTCAATTGTACCAAACAAGAAAAGGAGAAACAAACTACCGGTGCTATACAAAATCTGTAACTTCATCAGTGCTAGTCAACATTCTACCCTGATCTTAAACAACAACACAAAAAAATGTAGCCACCAAATTAGAAATTAAACCTGAGCAGCTATTGAGTTTTGCAGGCCTTCACAAAGCCCTTTGTTGACCAGGCAACATTGCCATTTTGCACCATAGTTGTGCACATAGCCAAATGAAAAAGTCTAGGTTGTAGCCATGTTACCTTAGTCTAAGATTCTCCCATTATACAGAGTACATAAAACAGTTCTATTAAGTTAGGTGCGATATTCTCTTGTTTACTGTGTAAAACAATGGTCTCTATAAGCACATGGAATATCATTACATGTGCTGTTCTTCCAAAAGCTAATTACATAAGGCAACTGTGTGAAAAGGAGTAGTTACATAAGCATTAAGTTAGCAGCTTTGTTTAAATACATTGTACTTTCATCAGCACTTTTGCTAAATGTCTTAGTCATCACACAGACACACACATTACAACTACTAAGGGATGCCACTTCAAAATTCCTAGGTATAATAAATACATCCTCACTAGTCATAAATTACATGTCTAGGACATAATCACTGCAGCACATCAAAACAATTGAATCACAACTTCTGCTCTTGTCTTGTTACAAGGTCACTTGGGAAAGGTCCCAAACTGCAGTACTTGACATATTAAAAATTCTGGCACTTTCATCCATGAGAAATGTGACCATATCAGAGTTTTAGCTCACTGGCCAATGGCAGTGTTGGTCAGTTGCATTTAACAGACGGTGGGCTTCAACCCAAATCAATTGTACAAGACCATTACGTTGTAATAAATACAGGAATTGTTACAAAAATGGTCACAGTAACAGCTGAGATAAAACAAAGCTTGTTCCTTGTCAGAGGTATGTAAGGTCTTGCAAAATGTTAATACCATTTACACTTGACTTTTACAATAGACTGAAGAAAGCGTTCCAATCATCTACACCAAACAGACGTACTGTACTGTTATAGCTGAGATACGTCTCCATTCATTCACCACATGTGCCTCTGTGTGTGTCGGACCCACTCCTCCTGGATGTCAAACTGCCGCCCGCAGTAGCGACACTCAAAGATGACCGACTCGTACTCCAGTTCCTCCTCCCCGTCCACGCCCACCGTCACCTCCTGCCCGATGTCCGACGGACCCAAGTCCACATGAAAGGTCTCCTGTGGTTGGCTGATGGGGGCCAAGTTTGGTTTGATGATCATGGTTGGCTGCAGAGGCTTGCGGGTGTGGCTGCGCTTCACGTGACGCTCCAGGACTCTACGCTGGTTGGTGGAGAAGGGGCAGTGATCACATCTGAAAAAGGAAACAATATCATGTTACTGTTATGATGTATGTTGTCAAGAGGAGATGTGAGTAAAACACCCAATGTACTCTTTCAATTCTTTAAAGTCTATAAAGAAGAATACACAATTCTACCTGAGAATTTAGACAAGCATCACAACAACTGCTAATGGGTCTTGCAGAGAAACAGCTTTTACTATAGTGTACTGTGCTGTGCTGTACTGTACTGTATAAGCTTGCATTTTGGAAAACCATGTTTGAGAAGTCATGTATAACAATTGAAGACAGGAAACACTGACCTGTACTTGTTCTCTCCCATGTGTCCCCTGATGTGATTGGACAGGCCGACTCCTGACTCAAACGTCAGACTACAGAAGGTGCAGTGGTGCTTCTTGTTTGCATGCTCCTGTACATGGGTGATGTAGGCTTTCCTGCGGAGGAGTAGGCAACAAAAAACAGCAGATTAACTAGAAAGGCCAATATTTGCTTTGGAGCAAATACAGCGATGGGTTCACCACATTTTACGACATGGCAGGGAAAGAATGAGAAACACAAGGGAAAACAATGATTTACATTGATATAACTATAATATGAAGTAACATACAACTAAAACAACAGTTGGATAGCTATTCAAAAATCATTGGTTAGGATTTTTAATTGCATAATGCAAACTGTTGATTTTCAAAATAAATAAAAAAACGTTCATGCCCCGCATTCCAATGCTGGAGCAGAAAAGCTTGAAATACCTACCAAAACACTTGAATAAAGACATACTGTCAGTATGGAAATGCTCTGTGCAGGTGTTAATCAAGTTAAATCCCAACAGCCAATCAGCAAGAAATGCTCTGTGCAGGTGGAAATGCTCTGTGCAGGTGTTAATCAAGTTAAATCCCAACAGCCAATCAGCAAGAAGTATAGAGGAAAGCTGCATGCCTATTGGTTGATGCCCTGCATTCCATTGTGATGACTCATGCCCAGACGTGGTAAACACGGCACACTAACACAGTAATACATTTGCTATAACACAGCCAAAAAACTCAAATAAAACCATTCTAAAAGCCTGTATCACAAAAATTTAAAAAACGCCTAGGGGTATTTGCCCACTGTACCTCCATACCAAATTTCAGGACCTTAGGCCCTAAAATGAAGAAGCTGAATCCATTTAAAAAATGGCAGGAGGAGAAGGAGGAGAAGGAGGAGAAGAAGAAGAAGAAACATCAGAAAAAGCAATATGGGTTCACCACCACTTCGTGGTGTGGTGAACCCATAAATATCTGGTCAATACATATTACACATCATTGATAGCCTCACCTTTTTGGATTCTACAACACCTATAGAGTAAATCTATCAAGACATGGGTATTTGTATCAAACTGGATGAAGAAATTCAACAAGGAAATGGGTAATGCTTATTTCAAATCACATACTGCTTAACCTATTCACCTTTTCTGGTTTACCAATTCTGTCTTCCTATCTCTTTGTCTATGTACTTAACAAATAAAAAAGTTATGAAAGGTTCCATGTTAGAACAAGCAGACAATATGTAAACGTCCCTCACCTGTTGCCGGTGGTGAATTCACACACATTGCACTTGAAGGTTTTCTCACTGTGGATGCGGAGGTGGTTTGCCAGGGACAGTCCATTGTTAGCCTGCAGAGGGAAGATTGTGTCAGCTATAAAATGTGTTCTGCAAACTCCAACAGTCATACAAGGATAAACAAGACAACCACAGGTGGCAGACTTCACCCCCTTACCCATACTTTGTTTCATCACAATGTACCTACCTGGAATGGACAGAAGTTACACTGATACTCCTGCATCTTGGCAGCAGGGATGGGAGAGAGGGAGTCATCCTCATCACTGTACACATCATCCTCCCCACTGTCCTCTTCACTGTCACTGGCCTCCTGTTTGTAAGTGTTCTGCTGGACTGTGATGGTCTGTGAGGCAAAGGTCTGGCCTTGGAGCACCTGTTGGGGCTGCTGTGGGTGGACAACAAGTTTCACATTTCTGAGATTACAGTTACTGGACTATCACACATCTTATGCAAGGAAATTTTTTTTTCCTTTTTTTTTATGATCACCCCAAGCTATAACCCAATAGCTAAAAGTGAGAGCATGAATCAAACATACCTGGACTTGTGCGATCACCTTCCCAGCAAAGTACGACCCCTGCTCTTGTTGCTGATATCATGAAATAGACAAGTAAGATTATAAGATTATGTACAAGACTGGGGAACAAGAGTAGTTGGACAACTTTAGTCCGAGATTCAAGAAATTTATTTTTTGTATTCAAGGAATCAGATGGTAATGCTGCCATCAGTATTACATAATGATTTGGGAAATTTCTTCAAATACCCAAAAGTGATAATTTTTGATAGGATGACAAGGCAATTCTGACCTTCATCCTGCGTGCAGCGTGTGAGCGTAGATGCCTCTGTAGCAGCCAGTTCTGGATGAAGGCAAACCCACACTCCTCGCACTTGAAGGGGCGTGGTCGCTCCAGCTGGTTCCGGGCAGCTCTCAGCAGACTCCGGGCCAACAGCTGCTGCTTGTTCTTACCACTGTACTGGTGGGTCTTTATGTGCCGCTGGGGGGGAGGGGGGTAGTATTGTCTTTTGAGTTGACTTCATCATGAAATAGTCCATTCATGAGGGACCAATTAGCAAGTACGACAGAAAACTAAATCTAACACCATTGAAATCTACATAAAAAACAATGCTACACTTTTTTTGCTCTAATCTATCAGTTTCTGCAGTTCACTCATCCATACAGTAAATCTATGCTGATCACAGCACTTATTCAAAGAAAACATCACATTGTTCACAATCTAGCTATACAGCCTTCCATAACTGTTTACTACAAATAAGCCAATTACATGTAGTATATTTTATGATTAAAAAAAAATGTTCAGGCATACAGTTTCTGTCAGCCAAATGAAAACATCATGGTACATTTTGTACAGCAGTACAGGTATAACAATAACTTACAGAGCATAATACAGGATATGAATAAAATGGATACTTGCAAGCAAATTAACTTTGAATAACATTTTCAACTAACCTGTAGTAGCCAGTTATGAGTGAAGGCAAATCCACACATGTCACACTGGAAGGGCTTGTCGATCAGACTGCCGGGGACTGAGTGACCGCGGCCTGTACTGGTCGTGCTCATTTCATCATCATCCCGGATCATGTCCCGGATCCTCTTCTTCCCCAGGTTACTGCGAGACGACGCTCTGCTGGGGCTTTTCGGTGAGGTGGTGACCTGTGTTTGGTTGGTGAGGTTTACTGTGGCTGGCTGTGCCTGGCAGGTACTGGGAGACTGTACAGGGAGGGCGATGTTGACTGCTGTGGGGGTCCAGCCCTTTATTACCGGTATTGTTGTAGTGACAACTGTGTTAGACATGGTTCCTACTTGTTGAGTGGAGCTCGGTGTGATGAAGACCTTCTGGATGGGGTTGCGCTGGGGCGGGGGAAAACCTTTGGCGATGAGAACCGGCACCTTCTGGGAACCGTCCACTTGAACCTGAGCCTGCATTGGCTGGAAGTGGAAACATACAAAAGTCACACAAGTTAAACAACCATTGTATAAATCATTCATTTATTCTCTACCCATACATGACTAGGAGAGTAAACAATTCTGATGCTACACAACCCACCTTGCAACAAGGGAAATTTAGCACAAACAATTATTGTAACCCTAACAGAAAAGGTTCAAATCATACATCTGCGGGTTGAGCACCAGGGCTCAATGCATATGTGAGTACTACTATATTGTGAGAAAAATGACAAAATTTCCCTTGTTTTTTTATGATAAGTATTGTGTTCCATGTCAACTTTTTGTGTTAGATTTATATGATTTTTTTAAATGAAATATTCTACCTTTTCTTTAACCAAATATGATTCTGTAAGTGGTGCCATACCTTCGTCTCGACGACCGTGACCTGAGCCTGTGACGTGACTTTAGCCTGCTGTGCCTCCCACGCCGCCTGTTCCGCTGCCCGCTGTTCTTCCCGCTCGTGTTTGCGCATGTGACGCGTCAGGATCCACTGGTGAGGGCACTTGTACTCACACTTGGTACACTGATACCTCTCCTGCAGGGAACACACAGGAACAGTCTGTTGGTACATGTGACAACTGACAAGGCTACATGTAGCAGATGGATGGTTTTGCTGGCATAATTGTACCAAAAATGGTATGTTGAACTAAAACATTAAAAATTTATGATTTTATCCATTAGTATATGTATTTTTACCTCCATATGATAAAGAATAATTTGCACATTTTTACTCAATTCAACTCTCATAAGTAATAAAATTTGAAGGAAAAAAAGACAATAAAAACTCCCCATATGCTTGAGACTCCCACGCATATCTGTGGTGTACAGTACTTTGGTAACAAAGTTGACTAAAAGCATGAAGTGACCAAAAGCTTGTGATAATGAGGGGGAAATTAGATTGCATTCTTGCTTCCCTCAGAGGAAAGAAAGTAATGGCTGAAGGAAGGATAGAGGGTATGAGGAGGGCATCAGACCAGACTTTAAACTGCAATGCATGCACATCATCAATATTAATCCCTCTACAAAACCAACTGTATCTCTGAGTTACTTTTACATGAGTTCACAGAAACATGTATTTTACATTAACAGGTGTCTTGACTGTCCACCTGTGACCATTCACACTGTGAGGCTGGTAGTAATAGGACGCTTATGCCAATTTGCATGCACAAGATCATCAGCAAGAAGGTAGATGAATCAAAACAACCACCAGAGAGACTTTCTCCCAAACTCATGCATGGCTGAGCACATTGTGGTGAAGGTATGCGTTAATCTATCCATGTAGACACTGGAGCTGTTCAGTTAAGCATGCGGCATGCAGCAGGCAGGGGGTAGTGCACTGGGGTGGAGTTAGACATGTACAGGGGAGGCAGAAGGTGAAAGTTGGTCTCACCTTGTTGGCATGGATAGCCATGTGTACATGTAGGTACTTCTTAGTGGTGGTGCTGTACGAGCAATTCCCATAGCTGCACTTGAACGGCTTGCCATCTGAGTGGGTCCTCCTGATGTGGGCAACCAGGTTGCCTTTGCGCAGGCACTCAAAGTCGCACTTCGGACACTTGTGGGGCTTGGACTGATCGTGTATGGCCATGCTGTGGCGCTTCAGGTCGTACGCCTGCGCAAACGCGGAGGGGCAGTACTTACACTTGAAGGGCTTCTCGCCCGTGTGGGTACGATAGTGGCGAATGAGGGCAAAGCGGTTTTCACTCAGATACGGACACTGGTCACATTGGTAGTAAACGCGAGGTTTGACTCCGTTCACTGTGATCGGGGATGTGGTTGTTACGGGCACCTCCTGACTGGTGCTGTCGGCCACCATTTCTGTAACCTGATCCCCCTCCGCCATCACGGTCTGGCCTTGTCCTGAGGATTGGAGAAACAGTCCACATCAACCATGATCAGCACTCGTCACAACTTCTCTCTACAGATTCTCCCTCACGTCACATGTGATTTGCACAGACAAAACTTCAATGTCTATTCTGATCATGCAGAAAGCATGATCATGTCTGTTTGATACTGCATGCAAGGACAATTTGTAGTGTATCGTCAGTGATTATGATTATATGATACATAGTGGTGTGCATCATCAAATTTTAGCCATCTGCAAAAGAAAAAGGATTTAGAGCCATTACAGATGATTTACTACCTCTTTGTTCTTTGTCATATTCCCAGCTCCAAATTTTGATTTGTGCGAGGATATATTGTTGCAAGTGGGACTATGTACACACTACAAAGGCTACTCTACCTTCCATACACAAATATTATGTGCTGCATAGATAAGTAACAGAAATATTCAGAGCTTGTGAAAAGAAAACACTATTCAAACAATGTTATTCTAGAATTCCATTGTTTTGGAATAGGAACGATTCTTCACCTAAAGAAAGGAGTAAAAGAGTAAAGTATGGAAATCTACAAGAAACAATTGAGTTGGCATGACAGTGACACCCCAGTCTGTGCCCCCCTAGGCTAATGAGACAACTGCCGTGGGCGTTGTCACGCAGGCGCAGACTTCAATTGTCTGGGATATTTTGATAGACAGCTCAACCAACATGCAGCGCAACTGGAACCTTTAAAGTCAACAACAACCCTGATATCCACTCACCACACACAGAAAAGCATAGAAGTTGAGACGCTGGCGTTAAAATTGCCGTTTGTGAGCTGCGTTTGGCTTTTTAAGTGGGTACAAGCCTGAGTTAGACAAACACAAAATGGCCGACTGGGTTGGCCACAGGACACAAAGCCACCCTGTTGGAACAGCATAGCAACTAGGAGGGTAGGGACCCCTCACAAAACGCCGCTGAACGTTAGGTTCCCGGCGTGAAAATTCCTGTGCATGGTCCTGGTAAATAAATGAAGTTATACAGCGACTTTCTGGGCGTTGGGAGCCCAAACAACGCCACAAGATACGATGTTGAGACAAGGCAGTGGTGGCCATGCCAGTTCGATCAACAGAACATGTTCGCCGTGCATTGTTTGCCAACTTGCACGCTACCACGACACGAAACCGCAAAAATTCCACCATACGGCTAATAAATAACACCTACTTTACTAAAATTCACTAGAATATTTAGTTATAGAGGTACCACCCGCACATGAACCTCTGATATGGACTTACCGCTGAGAAAACGAGGGAAAAGTGATGAATAATGCGCCTGATCAGATCACCTCATCTGATTATGTGGAAAGACGATCCAGGTCAAAGGTCGCCCCCAGTCCCGGATGTTGATCGGCACCTACCCAGAAGTCCTTGCGCGGAGAAAACTTTCTGTACTGAGTTTGTGCCAAGTTTTCCGCGTTTCTGACACAAGTTGATAATATAACTAACACATATACTATAGTAGAAGAATTAATCTGGATAATTTCATGTTTATTTGTTACACTGACCGCTGACCTTTTTAAAATACCCACTGAAATGCAGTCTTTATTGTGTGAGTCAGGGCCCAATTATTGTGTTATTTCTATCCTTTCAATCCACTTCATCCCAACAGTTTTCTTGTCCAACTTGTGTATTGAAAACACAAAACACAATGAACACAAATTACTGACTGATTAAATGTATATTTTTTTCCAATGTACATAGAGCACTCCAGGTATAATGTTAACACTACAACTGTTTCTTCTTCATTATTAAATGTAACATCAGTGTCCAAGATAAAAGTATGTATTCTGAACTACACCCATGCCATTGAAGTGGAGTAAAATATGTTCTTGCAAGTAAACTTTTCACATCATGACTTCCAAGTTAAAGGGGCTGTACCAATTACCAACTATAGAACTAACTACTGTATTTCATGTGATACATCCTGGATTAATGTGCTGGCCATTGCTGGTAATAAAGTTCCAACACTTGCTTTAAGTATGAACATTTTGTACAATATCCACATCTTCAAAATCATATAATAGTCCCATCATGGAAAAATCTTTAATTATAAACATACACCACAACTGACACCGATAAAGAAGGCCCAAACATTGGGCAAAGCACTTCAACGCTACAATCCATGTTCCCTTTTTGTCATTCTTTTTGTTTCTCTTATAAAGCTACTTTGACTCTAAGCAAAGAGGATATTTCTCCCATGCTAGTTTTTACCTATTTTCAACTTTTTCTTGTATATATCCACCTGTTAACTATTATCCATCTAGCCTTAAAAAGAGATCATTATAACGTTATCTTTATCTATTCTGAAGTACATGTAACGTTACTTAACAATTTTACGTCGTAAAAAAAAGCAACAAAATTTCACAAAACCATACCCATTTGCACAATAATCGTTAAGGCAAACACAAGATAAGCAGCAATTTCATGGCCTGCATACAATTAGCTATTCATAATTTTTGAAATTACAGTACCAAGCAAGTCCTTTTCATACATGTACATGTAAGCTTACACAGACTTGCAGAGAATATTACAACACCAGTAAAATATCTAGTTACTATAATATAAAGAATTCATTATGGTCATAATATCAACCAGCTTTACAATTAACGTTACATCCTGCAAGTATCTGGACTAATGACTTAATACAACTGAGCATCAAAAGTAGCCCTCTTTTCACTTATCACTGTCCTTGTTGTCCCCATTATGTATCACATTGTTCCCTATGTTTCTCCATTGCTAACTACCACTGGCTTGTTGTAGATACATCCTCGCCAATTTTCCTATACATGTAGTTGTGTATAGAAGTCCCTGGTGTTTTAACTAATGAATACATGTATATGTATACAATACCTAATGGTTACTTCACTTGTCGAACAAAGTACAAAGTAGTTGAACAATTTAGCATAGGATAAGATAATATATGACAGGAATGTACAGCCAGAAAAAACAATCATATAGAAACACCAAACATACTGCTGTCTTAAAACATGTTAGGAAGACAATTTAATGAAATGTTTACATCACTTTGATTAATAATAGTACCATTGATTTTATGTACAAATGAATATTTCACCAACAGAATGACAATTGCAAAAATAAAAAGCACTTTGATTCGGCTTGACCGTACATTAATAGAAATTCACATGGGGCACAGGAACAGCATAATCTTCATAAGACAATTGCATGGCTAACTATAGGACAGAAAAACAAGAATGCCAGATCCTGGCTATAAACAGATGCCCTTAAAGTAGAGAAGATAGATACAAGCAGTCCCACAAAACTACACTCATAAACTACTAGTATCTAGTGCTAAAATCATATTGCAGCTTAGAAAAGTAAAAGGCCTCCAGCTTATTGGTAGAAACAATGTTTTTGATGCCTGCGTGACATGGACAAGTTGATCAGAGATGGTCCAGCACTGAAAAACACTCTTCACTCGTCAACTTCCTCTACATATGTTGATGGAAAGTACCCCATCTGTGTAGGAACAACAGAAAAGAGTTAGTGAGGTTGATCATCATATTCACACTCACTATTCACTGACAGTCTAGTTGACTCACAAGGGTTAGGCATGCTTGCCTCTTTGTTTAAATAAGATAAATCCAAAATGTACTAACCTGAGAAAAACATGGCATTGGCTCTGTACTGCACAGTGCATGTATGCTGATATTCAGAGTCAGCAAAATTTTTGAACGAAGTGAAACTGGTATTACAGTTACAATTACAGTATTCAAGACCACTTTCTATCAAACTCTCTAAAATGAAACTGTTTCATTTTTATGAATCAAGTTTTATAGAAGTAGTGCACATCAGGCCAGATTTAACCAGTTGACTTCTGCTTGTAGCAAATGATTTCCATTGCAATTTTATAACAGTTTGTCTGTATAACCAACAGTACACTTATGTCGGTGAAGGTTAGACATCCAGGTAATAAGATATGCCAAAAAGCTGTTACTCAAGCAACTGGATATGATTTTGGAAATGGTCAAACGTTTCAGATAAACCTGCAATTCTCCTGCAGTCTGTTAGTGTCACTGACAAAAGGTAGTGGATGCTACCTGAAGCCTCTGACTGTTTCCAAAATCAAATCCAGTTGCTTTAGTAACTGCTTTTTGGCGCAACAGTACACTTGTTTCACTGTTACCTTTCCTTCTGCCGTCTGTCCCTTCCACCAGCCCTGGTCTCCCCCAGCCTTGCTGAGGATGGTCACCTTCTCCCCCTCCTGTAGAGACAACTCCCGCATGTCGCGCGCCGCAAACTGGTACTTAGCGACCGCCGTGCCGATGGGGTGGTACTGCCTCCTGTTTCTTGGTGGTGCTGTGGGGCAGATTTACATGGATGTTATTTTTTCCAGCATTTTTTTTACCTCTATACTCTTACCTTTCAAATGTAGTGTAGCAGTTAAGACTTAAAGGGCCAAAATTAAAATTTTCAATCAGACAACACTATTTTCAAAAAGAAACGTTATATAGTGACATCTATTTGGTCAATCAGAGTAATAATGAATTTGAAAATACAAAACAGGGATTGCCTATTGCTGAATAGCTTTACTTGGATACCCATTGACTATTCTTAACACTAAGTCAATATCTTCATATAAAAACTTCTTCATGATAAAAATACATGTATACTGACTGAAAAGATGTTAACTACAATATAACACTGTGAAACATGGAAACAGTGTCCATGGAAACAGTGTCTGTACTGTATATAATCAGTGCTGTTAGTAAATGCACCGTACCTGCATTGGCTGGAGGCATAGAGTTCCTGTTCTGAGGGTTCTTGTACTCCTTGTAAGGAATGGCCAGGGTGATGTCCAGTCCAGGGAAGCTGCTGCCTAGCGTGTTCTTCTGGTAATACTCAACAAGTTCCTGTGATAGAAACAGGATCTTGTTAAAGAAGGTGAAAGTGACAGACTCACACACATTCTGAATGCTTAAAGAAAGGGATCAAATCAGAGACAAAAGTTACAACTGACTTCTATATGACTGATATATTTGGAGTTGATTTGAAAGTACCCTTGTTAATCTGTACCAAAAAGACAGACTTACCACAATATTTTGGAACATCTTGTCTTTTGCAATGAAGACACAGCCGTTCTGCTGGTTTACTCTGATATGCTTGACTTGTCTGTGTCTGTCATAAAAAATAATCAGTTACAACCTTAAACTCAGTAATTGAAATATATCCACACAAGTCAAAACATCCACAGTGCATAAATTATAATAAAGTACAATTACATGCTAACACCAAATCATTCTGCCAACTTGACTGCTAGCAAACAGTGTAGTTGTCCACAAAAAATCCCATCTAGAGAGACACTTGATCTACCGTCTTACATCCATATCTTTCCGGAAGTATTTTCTAAGCATCCTTACTTGAGGCTGATGGCCCACTGTCCTGGCTTATTAGCGCTCTCCCTGACCAGATACACCCCCATGGACAGGCTCTCCAACAGCTTCTGTGCGTCAGCGCGTTCCATCTGGCCAGAGTACCTTAAAAGTAGAACAGTCCATTTCATTGTACTACTGCATGTACGAAAAGCAAAACATTGTACATGTAATGACACTCACACAGGAATATCTCTGGGACATGTGAGCAATATTTCCAAATTTCAGCCAATCTACATGAGACAATGGACATTGGAATTGGCAATATCAATATGGTACAAACAGGACTCAGAAGTGAATTGTAACAAAGAGAATACAATGTATATCCAAAGACATCTTCAGATATTCCAATGTCTTTAATTCAAGGAGAAGTCCTATAAACAGACACCAAGCAGTAGTAACACCAGGATCATAACCCTTAATTTCCTTAGATAGGCAGAGCATTTATACTACACCAATGAAGGTACTGCATGAAATGCACAGCGATACGTCTCCAGCAAACAAAAGATGCAACAAGAGATATTCAGCAAGCTGTGAAACTTAATTCCAGTCAAGCATGGGTGATAGATCACAAGGTCATCTACATCTAAATGGCTATCACATTCTGCAGTATGACACACATTTCATACAGTACCTTCTATGAGTTATGCATTACACTAGTGTTGAGAGAAAAACATGCAAAGAGCCTGTGCCTTAACCAAGTTTCTGCCGTTATACCCAGCATGTCTACGCTGATTGCTCCCTTGATCTGTTAAAGTTGTACTGGCTGGAAGATTTCCATGTGAGAAAGTGGTAGCAGCTATCAGCCGTGCAAAGCCAGTATACCGTAGCCCGTATCACCAGGTACTGTAAGACATTGTGGCTTTCTTTACCATTTATATTTTTTTAAATCTGCAACTGAAAGTTGTTGCACAAGTGGTGCCGACTTCCTACGTTCAACCGGGTTCCCTGGATACGCGTCTTCATAGCCTATGGATGCCCGGTTTGACGCAACCCCTGTCGACGCTCGCCTAACGTTCGCGGGACGCTAAAACAAAAGACAAGCACACACAAAATAATGCTTTGGCTGCCATTACCAGGGAAAGGACTGAAGTGATCTGTTTGGAGCGGCTGGCGACCCGTTAGTGGCGACCGACCGTGGTCGCCAGTTGGTGTTCCTGCTCTCTGGTTCCTCGTAACTCGGCTTCTGGCTTCTAGATATCCTCTGTCAACAAACAGTTCACAATGTTGATAGAATCACAGTGTTACAGGACGAGTTACCTGATATACAACAACGAGCACATCACAACTGCATAGAATGCAAATCAGCACACCGCACACGAATTATCCCACAACCTATCATAAATAGTCATACTTATGCACATCAACAACTCACCAGGTCTTGAATGGCCTTTGAAATTGAGAGAAAAGTTTTGCATAAATGAATAAGAAATGACTGACTCTAGCCTGGGTTCCATCCTGGTTAGTTTACGTCCGCTCCCACAGTCGGTAGCGACTGTGGGAGCAGACGTAAACTAACCAGGATGGAACCCAGGCCAGACTGACTCAGCATTGCAACAAAAATTAAGCATCACGACATCAGGAAGTACAAACAGGACAGTCAACAGTACCACGTGTACATGTATAAGACTATTTTCTGACTAGAACACAACTTGAATATCACAGTGCATGATAAGTACATGTATGCCAACAAGTGTTTCAGACATCAGTGAACTATGAACACTCAACAGTTACAAAGATTACTAAATAATAATAAATGTGCTTATTCTCTCTTTTTCTAGTGAAGTCATGCTATTAGATCTTTATTATAGAACATGTAAAACACCAATACATTAAGGATAGAAATAAGAGGTACAAAAGATTAATACTGGTTCTGATAGTGATAGAGGACCAGCTGACAGCAGAGGGGTATATATTTTGACATTATCTGCAAGGTTGCCATGTAAGGTTATCTGCTCAGATTGTCATCAGAAAACTTGATGTGGAGGAAAAATCCTTCATCACAGAGTCAAGACATTTTTGGAAGACATTGGTCAATGTTTATTCCAAAACAGTATATAGTGGCCACAGAAGAGTTGCAGGCAAAATTTAAAAAAATGAAAACATTCTTACATGTTCTGACACACAGTCCTTTGGGAACCAGCCTCTTTCCAAGTCCCTTAGTCTTCTACCCTGTGGATTGAGAATCAGCCAAGGTGTGACCGAGTGAGCATATTAAAGTCTTTATGAAGTCTTTATGCTTCATTGTCTGACATCCTTTTTTCATACAATATACTTGCCCCTTCGAGCACAGCAAAAAAGGAAGCATCAGTTTTGAAATCAGTGAGATGACACTGAACATTCCAGCCATTCAGCAGATGAGAAGTTGGACCATGAGAAGTAGTAATGAGATAGTTAAGCCCTGGTCACAACCCGCCGTACGTGCTTTTTGTCTGTATTTTGTCTGGCTATGTCTGCTATGTCTTTGCTGAAAACGTGGGGAAGGAGTGGCGTCTACGCACGTCACTTGCACGGTTGCGCAAGGTGTGAGAGTGTGGTCTGCACGCCATGTCTGGCCATGAGCGGTTGCGTGCATCCGTTCGTTGCGCAAGTGGTGAGTTGTACGAGCTTACAACATACGATCTCTGTGCGATTGTAACTTTACCGTAAGGAGGCCGTACTCACACATGCTTCTTCCGTACGGTATGTACGGGGCACGCGCATCGCTCGTACTCGCACGCACGGGTGGTGAATCCGCAGACCACACGCAGAAAAAGTTTTACACACACTTAAAGTGTGTCTGCGTGCTCCCAACTCCGTAGGATTCCGTACGGAGGCGGCACTCACCACGCACGGACGTCCCACGTTTGCCCACGTTTTTGCACATAGATAGCACACAGAAGCACGTATGGCAGGTTGTGACCAGGCCTTAAGCCAGACCATACCTCCCACCACTCTCGGTCTGTCGTGTTGGTGGTTTCCAGCTTCTCTCCATCATTGAACGTCAGAGCCTTCCTGTCCCCGATGGGGGGTGGGGGGATCCCGTGGTACGCCCTGTCTGCCTGCACTAACATATCTGAACGGCAGAACGACACAGGCATCAGGAATGACTACTTCTATCAATGTTGAAGGCCAAGGTTGAACATATGCCAAAAACCAACCATTAAAACTTCTGATATTCAGAAGCTCAAACAGGAGGAGAAAAACTATTCAACAGAGAGAGAGAGAGGCAAAAACAATTTTTTTGAAAAGACATTGGTGGATGTTTCACAAAGAGAGATTGCTATAACGATGAAGTAATGACACAGAAGAGCTGTAGAGCGCTGACTTACGTCTGTTTTCCAGCTGGCTGGGTGTTGAGGGTGTCCTGGGGGTGGAGAGGTTCCTCGGGGGGAGTTCTGGTCCCGAGCTGAAGCCCGCTCTCACTCTCACAGGAGATGGTGTGTTGAAGTCCTATTCATATACCACAGATGATGGGTTAGAATTTACTACAGGTTCTAACTACTCCATAACTCCTCTCGAGGCATAGTGGAACACATGTTCTATACTTCTCACAACCCTCCAAAAGTAGTTGAGTGGAACCATTTGAAAGTTCATTCATCCTGAAGAGCTTACATTCTCTATAATCCAGCCTAAGTTACTGCTCAATTACAGATGAATGATTACTACCTGTGCCAAGGAAAGTATCCTATTAATGCTAGACAATAGCAGATAAAAGAGCTAGATATATGGTTTTGTTAAACTAAAAGATTTTGCTAGCCTCTACTTGCATAGCATCAATATACACGTATAGTGTTTAGCAATATCATTTGTTTCATAAGCCAGAGTACAGGGTAAGTCAGATACTCACCCTAGGTGGTGGCAGAGGTGCTGGAAGAAGAGACAGGGAATTGGTCATAAGTTTATACAGCTTCTTGTAGTAATGTACATGTACATGAAATGCTCTGCGCACTGTATCTAGTCATTCATTTATGCAGCACAGAAGGGAAATAATCTAATGAAAAGTACAATGATGAAAGAAATATTTCTCCAAGTTCAAAAGTTCAAGATTTTTAGTAACTTACCATCAGTCTTGCAGGCATCCATATGCCCTATGCATTCTTTGTGGCACATCATCCCACAAACTGTAAGAAATAGAATAAAATATTGAGACACAGGAATGGCTAACATGTTCAAAAGGACACAGAACACCTTTGCAATTATCAGGTTTTCTTCATGGTAGTTTGTGCTGAGCTATTATCAAAGCAAGCTTGAACCAATAAGAACATCACCGAGGTTAGTGCACTTAAGGTTTTAAAAAATTTATTTCCACAATCATTTAATATTTTCTTAACTCTACCTGAGACTTCAATTTCATACACTCTCTGTGTTTTAACACACTTCACATCAGTTTCTGTTATTCTCCTGTCAGACTCAAACCGAGATTTGTACCTGAACAGAAATAGCCCTGATAGAAGATGCCCCGGAGCAGCTTGCTGCAGACACTGCATCTTGTTGGTTCCTTGAATGTGTACATCTCTAACTGGTGAGTGGCACCCTTCCCCTGGGTCAGCTGTCGTGGGCACAGGTTATCCCTGAAAAGGAACAAGTTTTATATCATAAAATAAATTTTCCCTACTTTACTTGATATTCTTTGTTATACCTACATGTATGATTGTTAATATATTACTATATATATATAGTAAAGGATCATTTCTTATAATATATATATCCATCTCAGAAGATGATGGTAGCACTCTAGATCTACATGTAGTTTTATGGCAGAGTACAGCATTGTGTGTGGCTTATCATCCCTATGTTTGCATGGCAGTCCCGCCACAGTTGGAATACACAAAGCAGATCATATCATGGTATGAAAAAAACATAAAAATCCTTAACTTTTCACAAGGGCCTTTCAAGCTGATTTAATTACTACATAATGATTCTTTATAGTAAGTACCAATTCTTCACTGGACTTCTATACTGTACTTACAGTGCCATGCTGACTGCCTCCAGCCATTTTCTCTTCAGCTCAGAAGTCTTGACATAGACAGTCCAACCACAGGCACCTCTCTTGTCTGACATCTCCCAGTAGTGATTCCACTGTCAACATAGAAAATCACTCTTGAGATAACGAGCAAGAGGAGGAAACTATACAAATGTGTGGTAGAAATCAGCCTTTCTAAGCTTAATTATCATTAAGTTCTACCCTTGATTAAAATTTCAACATATCAGCATGAGAGTTCAGTTAGTATATAACATTATGGAAAAAGTTAAACTACTTTCCAACACAGAGGTTGGCAAATGGTTTCACTTTTTCCAGATATATCAGCATGGTGGTATGATGCTTGGACGAGAATGGCCTGATTTGTGGCAATGCAAACTGCTGATGAGAAAGGATAAGGACAATTTAGATCAAACTGATTATCAAGATGCCCTTTTTTTTAATGATGCACAATGTACGTGTGAATGTGGCACCAAACAATGTGGTAACAACATAGAATCCACTGACTGAACTAAATATCTCAGTTTTGTACTCACCAACAGGCCAGTGACACAAAGCCAGGCATACTAAGAAAATGTGTGATACCAAAGAACAATCTTTGGGAGAATTGTGCAAGTCTGAGTGTGTCATACCAAAAGAATGTCCATCTTTTTAAACTGTATTTTACAGAGAGTATTTTACAGGGAGTAAATTTGAGTCCTATTCAAATAATCTCAATAAAGAACTAAGACTGCAAATGTTTCATACTTCTGTATAACAAAACCAAAACATCTCTAGCCACAGTACCCCAAAGAGATTATCGTCCACAGAACTGAGGGCTCTCTTCGTCTCACCTTGTCTCTGGCAAACAGGCCTTTCTCAGGTACTGCATTTTTACACTCGTCTATTGTCTGGTCACTGAGCTCCAGAACATCCTTCAGACTGTAAGTGTCGCCCTGCAAGCGGAGAGAGTTTTCACAGCTACAAATTTGTCTTAGTTTGTTTTACTTCCTTCTTCCTTCAATATGTGTGTCACTGTCACTAACTTTAAGGTGATTCAGAACAGTGCTGTACATTCAAACAGACATTGTTACCATGCATAAGGAAACAAACACAAGCAGTAAGAGATAGAAGGCTGGTGACAGGTAAATAGAAATTCTACAAGTGCAGAAAAAAAACAAAGACATAAGAATTGCAGAAAGACAGAGAAGAGACAGCAAAAGTGAGCACCTGACAGTTGGGAATGATATATTCCGACATCCTACTGGACCGCTGTAGCACATTAGGGGGGACAGTCATTCAAACACGCTTGAGCTAGTTTAATGGAATCATAGCACAACATATACAGTAATATACAGTTTGTAAGCCTTAGGGTGCCTACAAATCTAAATAGCATATCTGTAGTACACAACCTCAGTACACAGACATTGGACAGAAGTTTCAAGCAAGTAAAAGACAAAAGAAATCAGGGGAAAACTGATGAGCAAAATGCATGACTACTGACCCTCAGTGGCTTGCACAGGACCATGGCTTTGTCAAACAGGAAACAGTATCTGGGGATAGAAATAAGGGCATGAAAATACTGCAAAGGAAGTCCTTTATCACTGTATGTACTTGCTAATTTATTGTTAGGTACTGACTGGCTAAAATTGCTGTCAAAAATATGAAGAGTAGTTTGGCAAAATTCTTGTGTGTAAAATATAGGAATTAACAGGAGGGTGCACTTTAATAACCTTAAATGTGGTTCTGATATTATTGCGCTCACCTATTCTGGACATTGTTATCTCTCTGGTTCTTGAATCTCAGCTCTCCATCTCTCAGTAATCTGCCGTAATCTGACAGGTCCTTCCCCTCGGGATAGTCTGTGATACTGGGGAGAATCACCACACAAATATAGCATGCTTTCTATCACTATTACAACATTAAAGCTGGAAAAGATAAATGTTGAAATGTATGTTACATGTCTACTTGTGATATTCCCTTGGATGTTTTCCAAATTTTGCATTCATAATGAAACAGTCACAAAAAATGTAACTATCCAGAGGCAGTTGGAATAATGATGACTGGGAAAGTATACATACATGTACAATCAAACCTTTAAAGTGACTGAACAAGCAATCAGTTGTTTTTCTTTTCTCACCTCTCTTGAACCTTCCTGATGGTCTCTACTGTCTCATTGTCTCTCTTCACTTCATTCACATACTGTGCTAAATCCTGGGGGAGAAACATCAGCATGTAAGGCCAAAACTGTCCTGTTGTAACAATAACTTATGTTAGAACTTATGTTAACCCTTATTTCAGCACCAAGGACATGAGCAAAGCACTGAAGTGTTAATCTATATCTTTTTCATAGGAGTTCATATTGTTCTACTTTTCAGTATGAAACACAATATTACAAATTATATGTATAAGAGTATTTTTTTATTACTGTTGTTTATATGTATAAGAGTTTTTTTTATTAGTGTTGTGCTATTTGGATGTGCTTCATGTTTTACCTGCATAGCTGCTAGTGCTTGTTCCAGCCCTTCCTTCTCTTCCTTGGAGGCACTTGGGGTTTTCTGAATGTGCTTGATAAGTTCCTACAGAGAACGAATTCAGTTAGGCATACCTTAGACCACTTTAAGGTGCTTGTGAATCAAACAACTAGCTGGAATGCTTAATATTCATTCCTAATAAATGCATTATCATTAAACTCAGTAATTATGTCAAACTTGTATCCATATGTAAAATGTCACAGAGCAGTGTGGGTGAGGGGGTGAAGTTTGCTATCTCTGATTTCCTTACCCTGAGCAGAAGATGGTACTTGAGCACCCTCTGCATGGGCACACTCAGCAGGTCTCTCAGGCGGAACTTCCCCTGATTACACGCCATCTGACAGGTCTGGGGAGGGGGGCACAGTCAAATATAAATACAACTTCAAATCAGCTCTTTACTGATGTATCCTAAACTATAGGTAAAAATGATGTAAGATATACGTGGCAGCCATCAAGGACCCCTTGAGGATTGACCCAATTCTGGGAACTGGAGCCAGAATTCTGGGAATAATTCTGCAGAATTGGGTTAATCCCCAAGGGGTCCTCGATGGCCGATACATAATATACAAACTTCTTACATCATTTTTACCGATAGGTTACGATATTAGCCCATCTAGATGTAAGGTTGCTGAGATATGGGAATTAGTCCGGACTTAAACTGGAAGTCCAGAATTAAACTGGAGGCTGTTATCGTTGAAGACTACATTCACATACATAATTTTAGAATCACTAAAAGTGATGAACTTGGTTTCACATAGAGTGCTATTTATTTTAATAGAAGTGATTTAGTAATTATTTACAGGCTATTTTACAGAAGCATCAGATCTTACATTTACTTGTCCCGTGCAGACCTTTAGATATACATAAAGGTACACATAAGTTTTTGTTGAAAGACCAACGTGACACACATGTATAATAAATATGTACCACAGTAACAGTGACAGATAATGTAGGTACCAGTACAACTCTTGACACATACTAACATAGTATAGCAGGACACAACACATCACAGTGGCTTAATACATGTACAACACAACACACAGGACAAACACAAAATAAACATACTGCACCACCTGAAGGTCCTTTTAACTGCGCAAATAATCTTTTACAACGTACAATTTGTCTACATAAAACTTCAACCAACATCTCTCAACAGCTTTTTCTTCATATATGCATGCCATAGAGCCATGCCATAGATTATTTTGAATGTAGACCTGCAGCAAAATACATGTAGGATGAATTGAAAAGGTGGCAAGAAAGACTTGCAGTTCTTGTCTGTGATACATGAGCTAGGCTGAATGTCAGCCTTTGTAGCCTTAGTATGTTTTCTCATTCGCTTCCCTACCAAAATGACTGGACCTGCACATATTCTACCTGTCTGTCATTTAAATGTTTGTTCAGACGTTTGAACAGGCACGCTGATTGGGCAAACCAGAGTGGCAGTCATCCAATCAGCAGAGGCCCTGTCCAGCATGCGACAGTTGAATTAGCTCAATATGTGAGATCATCATCAGATGGATAGAATACGCGTGGGTCTAATTTTTTTGGCAGGAAAGGAGAAAAAAGCATACTAAAGCCAAGAAGGCTGTCATCCCTGCTGTACACATGCACCATGACTAGTCCTGGGCACAGTTAAAAGGACACATTGGGACTCCACAGATGAGAGCTACCTCCAGTTGTACCTGCCCAAGTCCGCGCAGCTGGGACTGGCCGCATGCCGGAGAGAAGAGAGCAAGATAGCAATGTAGAACACTTCAACAACACACTTGCCAGGGTTAGTCAGAAGAGGGTTAAGCCAGGACGCTTTCTCAATATACAGTGTGAGACGTGAGAGGAAAATCAGATACTAGTAGCGTGACGGAATCATTCACAGTTAGCCCTGCCATGGGCTTGTTCTTACACCACTTTCGTGAAGGTTACAACAGGCTATGGTATGGAGATGGTACAATATGCAATGCACAACATCACACATCCAACTCAGAATTTTTACATCTTCTTGTATGACACACAGGCCTTACATACACATAGGCCAAACGTAGTATCGGCAAGTGTGTTGCCACTATTGCATTGTTGAAGAAAAATATATCAGAAGAACAAGCATGGCTGTAACCATTCAAAAGCACAGAGCAGGTCAGTGAAACAATAACAATCCAGCTCATCCATTCTGAAATGTACATTAAAGTCAACTCCAAATCACAGGTCTGAAGGTAGAAAAGGAAGGATGGAGGCATAATATGAACAGTAAGTCCATAAATTCAAGATACATGACAGTTTCAGTGATCATTAGTCGTGACATTAACTGCAATTATTACACAGAAAGCAGACTGCACATTACACAATTGTCATTCATTTTGACGCTATACACCTCTGGTGAGAAGGACTGGTAACAAATCAGCTACATTTGTAGTAAGAGACATATGTAAGTCCAGGTACTGGTTCCTTGAAAGAACTGAAAATTTTATCACTTTGCAAACTGACAATGTGAGACAAACAGAAGTATTATTTATTCATTTATTAAGTATACAAGAGAGACAGTGGATAAAGATTTTTCTTTAACACGACCAGTATTGTCTCTTGCCTTGCTTACATTCCTGTGTCTATCAGACACCTTCCTCAGAGCTTCTGACTGGAGTTCTGCTTCTTGCCGCTGTATGTAACCAATGTAGGTGGCGCTTTTGTGGCGAGAACACAACTGTGGCTGAGTGGCAGAAGTCCAGTCAGAAGCTCTGAGGAAGGTGTTTGATGACACAGAAACATAAGCCAGGCAAGAGACAATCCTGGTTGTGTTAAAGTAAATCCCTATATCCTATGCTCTACCAGCCTGACAAAACTATTTTGGGAAGAGAGATGGAGGATTACCTCAATCTTGGCCCTGACGTCAGCGTTCCTCTGACACAGACTGTCGACGTGGTCCTGTCCATACTGCATGTCCGAGCAGTACTGCCCGTAGATCAGCATCCTGTCCTTCCAGTCCAGGAAACACTTGCTGATGTTGATGGTGGTGCGCTGGTGGCGTGAGGCCTTCTCTAGGTCTTGTAGAAAACCCTTGTGGACGTTGAACAGGTCCTGGGAAGATTAGGGAAAAGGAAAGAAAAGTCATCTCGATCCAGGTTTAGCTCACTGAAGAGCTAATCTCATAAAATTTCAATAAAATCACTCTTTGAACAAAAGGCAGGCAAAACTTCCCTATTCACATTTAGAACAATGAAGTAAATCTGCTATTAAACCATATCAACTACAGCATTTATTAGAGGTTTCACTCATTCTAACATTTAAAGGGGCTTCCTGAGTCTACTTTATATCTATGACTATAGAATACAAACAAATGTCTTGTGTCCTGACCTGTATGTTAATGAAGATGATCTGTTCATCATCTTGTGAGATGAAGTTCCTCAGAGGAAGGATGAAGTGCTGGACAGAAGGAACAATCAACATCAGCATCTTAGAAAAACGTTGACTGCAGTACTACCTGCTCAAGCTAGGTGGCACTGCAGGATAGTGATCATGGTCTACTACTTGTATTCCATTTCTATATATTTCAGATGAGTCAAATATAGCTGTGTCATCATGGATTTGATTTTAAACAAAATGTTGGTTTTCCAGTCCCTGCTGCAGTGGTTTGATGCTACCCTCTTGAATTTGGGTTCAATGACATTTCAGCTGCATTTTTCCAATCATGAGCTCAGCACTATTCACAATAAGCCTATGGCAAAAAAAACGGATTGATCTGCATTCCACAGCTTAGACTGGGGCTTATCCTCGCTTGTATGACGTGGACCAGTGAAAGGCCCGTTCTATACCAGATAATGATATAACGCTGGCTGTGGTTTTACCTGCACAATCATGTTCAGAGCTTCCACATAGTTCTTCTCTGTGTCCAGCAGTTCTTTTACTACATAGTTTTTCTTCTCATGGACAGAGAGAGATTTCTGGATGGGCTGTTGCTGTAAAGACAAAAGGCAAACTGTTTTAAAGTATTATAAAAAAAAAGGATTTTTCAATATGAATTTTACCCACCTGCTAGAGGCATACTATATACTATTCCCATTCTTGTAAAAACCCTATGTCATGATGAAATCAAACACATGTTAATTGAATTTATTTATTTATTTTGTTTTCCTATGACCCAACTGGACCTCTGAAATTTTGCACTGAAAACAGGTGAAACATCGCTATCGCCTTTAGGTTTGGACCTGTACTTGATCCTTTGTACCTGTACCTGTACCTGATACAACGTTTAGGTACACATCCCTAAGTCAATCAATAAAAAATGAGTCCATGTAAAGAAAATAGCATACCACTCCAACAATGTCTCCATAGATGTCTTCATCCTCCACAGGGACAGTGTCATAAAGGTCATCCTCATCGGCCAGGTCACACTCACTGAGAACACAACAAGAACAAGCTGGTGGCACCACGACAGCTTTCATTGATGCACAAACAACTATTGTTTCCAACTTAAAGAGCCATTTTGAAGTGTTTTACAGCACTCTGTCGTTGCACTACTGTCTACATACACAAGATGACGGTCATTACCATATGCTTTCCTTCACTGCGTCTTAAAATAGCCTAATACAAATAGTACTGTTCGTGTATGTACGTCTGGGTATGTGAAATATAAACACTCACTTGGCCAAGTCTTCCAGGTTTCTGTAGATGTCTTCTTCATCATCCTCTTCCTCATATCTACTGTTACTAGCATTGGGGAATGGCCTGGCAAAATGACAAAACTCTTTAGACGTCACTTCATAAAATACCTATTTGTCTGCTATCATAGATTGACCATTTGAAATCATGCAGTCTTTTTTTAAATCCACCAATTCCTCTGTTGTTGCTGATTGCCATAGCTGTATCTTTTTACAGAATTTATTTTTGACAGTATAAATGACTGAAACTTAACCAACAAAACATCGTGAACCAGTGGCGTCTAAAACTAGAGCTTCAGATTGTGAAAATATCAACATAGTTGTAATTCAGTTCAGTGAAGAAAGTACCGTTTTCCTGCTTGGATTGCAAGATGTGTGTTGGACAGCTTGGACAAGGTCTTGATAACCTGTGCAGAGGCGGACACAAGAGGATCAGTAAATGTTGTAAATGGTAAAAATAAAAGGTCTATGACTCTATCAGTATATGGCACAAAATTTTACATGGAAGATCTACTAGAGGGTCTATCAGGCCTCTAAAAATACAATAGTCAGCTACATTCAGTTTGTATTAGACCAAATCTAAGTCTTCAACTTTTCAATTCAAGGGAACGGATGTACTAAATTAAATATAGATACTGAACTAAGTACTGATACTGATACATGGATCAAACCAATGTCAAATTTACAGGATGCAGAGTGTTTTTCTGCAAAGTACACATGCTCAAACATTCCAAACATCTTACAAAATGATTACAGTTATAGAGTTTAAAAAACAAAACTTCCTGAAGTGTGCCAGCTGTTCTAGTTAAGACCGTACCTTCAGGAAGTCTGTGACCTCGAAGAGGACACGTGCATCAAACAGGTCCTCAGGGCCCATCCCAAACATGGTCCTGCACGCACCCAGAAATGTGTTGATGTTCTTCTGACAAAGGAACTGTTTACAGACAAACAGAACAACATTGTCAGACTCAGAGATTTGGTAGCATAACAAAATCAAACATGTACATAATGAATTCTATATCACTACTCTATCTATTACATGTGTAATTCTACTTTGAAATAGAATGTACCATAATGTTAGGGCTACTATCTGGTTACTCAAGTTACTGATATATGATTATTATAACAACTTTGTGCAATGACTGTTGTTGGCAAGCACTTGCTGGTACAGGTTAGATTGACGACTGGAATTGTTTAAGCACAGGTGTCAGACGACAGGTGCATTTGAGTTACTACTACCATAATCCATGGGATCTTAGTGTTGGGTAAATAGAAGTGGATTGGTTGGTAATACAATGTACGGTTGTACTATTGTATACATGGTCTTACTTCGTGAGAATTTCATGACACACTGGCTAACACGCATAGTTCAGTCATTAATAACACACAGCATTAGCATGTAAAAGGTCAAGGGTTCGAATCCCAGCCTGTTGTCACTTACTTGGCTTGCACGCAATATATAAGAAGGTTGTACCTCTCAGAATGGCACGTGAGAGGTTATATTTGTTAGTTGTAATCAGCAAAAAGAGTAAGAAAACTCTGTTCCAAAGTGTATACATACAGGTAGATCTTACCAGTCATGAGGGTACATGGGAGGTTATACATGTTTGGTTGTACTCGGCAAAAAGAGTAACAGAACTCTGCTCCAAAGTGTACAGGTAGATCTTATCACTCACTGGTATTCATATTTGTGAGCCATGATGCTAGCTTGAGTTACCCTACTGGCCCATGGAAAACTGTGTCTGAGTTTGTTTTTTTCTAGAACAATTGTAGGGAGAACTCAATGCTACCAAGTACATTAGTGACATCCTCACAAGATAGGTTTCTTATAAGTCTATACAGTTGCTTGAGGCAGGGTTAGGTGTGACAAGTCGTTCAGTGTATCATAAGACATAACCACCTATTGTTGTGCCATGTGCCTGCAGAGCTGGTGTGTTATGCCAAAGGGCAGCTGTATCGGCTACACAGATAGAAAGTTAACTCCCAAGTCTGGCTACTGAGTCTGGAAGTTCTTCTTCACCATGACTAGTCTTAAGTATTTCCTTTCACATCTGTTTCTCTTCCAGACAAAAATGTCTGAACAGAACCAGGAGATTATCAGATGGACAGCCTGACACTGACAACAGGTCTTGAACAGATCAAGGAAATGATCATCAAAATACCAGAGTTCTGAGAAGATTGTGAGGTCATGCATCATTCAGCACTTCCTCATGTACTGTTACGGTTTCATATAAATAATGTAGTGCACCATAATTACTGTCAGTAACCTGGGAAGACAAGTGATAGATATATTAAATAAATTCATGCTGAATTCCTTGCAACGGTAATAGTCTGATACTTCTAGTTTTATCTCCATTCCTCCACTTTTCCAGTTACCCTGTTTTGACTTTATCTTTATTTACAATAGGTCCATTGAAATCATGCTTAGAAGAGAGTTAGATGTCTACAAAGGAAGTACCTGTGACATTGGACCCTTTAAAGATCTTTCACATTGCTGTTATGAAGAATCTATCCTAACTTCACTCATAACTAAACAATTACTAATCGTGATGAAACAAGGTAATAAAAACTGTCTGGAAACAACTGATAAGAGGCTTCATAAGATGATTTGACATGAAATTTCATCACCTCAGACATGGCAAAAACTATCCTATTGAACGTCTATTGTACAACATTTACCTTCCTGAAAAATGTTTACTTTTAAATCCTGTTCAAGTGGAAAGACTTGATCTGTTTGACATTGAACTTGAATCTAAGTTCGAACAGAGAGCAGAGACTCCAGTAACTTTAAATTATTTTAACTACTTGCATGAAATATAAGTGTAGAATATATATTCTCAAATAATTTGAGAATTTCATAACAACAGAAATCTCCTTTTATTTCCTCCAATCATGACAAAATAAGCTAAATTTTTAATTTCAGGCCATATAAAGTTAGACTGTTGGTAATACAGACAATACTGATGTAGGGTACTTATCTGTCACTTATCAACAAGGGCCTATAAAAGTACTACTCCAGTTCTATTATTGGATAGCAAATACACGTGTAAGATGTCATTTCAAAGTCCACCAGTCCAAAATGGGATCTGCTGAGTATGCAGCTCTTTTATCGTTTATCAAATGTCACAAACCCCATTACTGAAGCTCCATTAGATATGATGACAGTGTACATAATGGAACATCAGTTCTAATGTAAGTACAGTCAACTCCACTGTCATCCCATTACCAGGCCATGAAAACATACACTACACTGCCTTTGCTGCAATTAAGTTAATTGCTATTGCCTTCAACTTTTCACCTCGCAAGTGTCACCAGGACCGCTCTATGTTATGTTTAGTCTGTGTCTGCTGTAAGTAAATTACATGCATATTTCTATATCCTGATTCTATTCCATTTTTCAGTTCAGGTCTACTTTATTGCAATATCACCCCTGACAATTTTCTTTTGTTTTGCACTCGAAAATAAAAATGCTTACCGTATCGCTAAATACAAAAACAAGACCACCAAGCTACACAATTGTAGCCTATAGGCTAAGAAGTATACCCGTAGTTTAGCTAAAAGGACTGTACATGCAAAATATATAACTCACCAGAATGATCTGTAGCATAGTTGTAATTTATCACATACATTACACAGTAATTAAACATCAAATTGTAAACAAGGGCTCCAGCCTCCAAGCTCAACATCATTTGGTTACGAGCCTTAAACATCATAAATCTAACTTTCATGCTTTAAGTACCCTTTTGTCTGTCTCTGGCTGCACCTGAGGGAGTTTTATAATCTTGTGCTGCCAGTCTAATACGATAGATTCTCATGGATAATGCAAGGATAAACAGATTTATTTCTGAAATTGTGCTATGCATAATTTACAATCTAAAGGAAGACAGAGATGGCCAACTTCATCCCCTTAGCTACCCAGTATGCTTTGAAGCCCTTCCAAATAATATGCACACCACAATCAACCATAAAACATTTTTTACAGATATTGGGAATTTCAAATCATTAGCCTGGGTACCATCCCGGTTAGTTTATGTCCGCTCCCACAGTTGCTACCGACCAACCACTAGCGACTGTGGGAGCAGACGTAAACTAACCAGGATAGTACCCAGGCTAGGAAATCATTGAAATGTCCAATAAAATTGACTTCAGGTTGCCCTACTTTCTGAAATCCTGCAGGTAACGTTAACCACATTTTTTAACCAGCTCTGTTCAGGCTCAAAGCTTTTTAGCAAGGTCTGGACAGTCCCTGGGCAGTGTGCCAAGCCAAAAGGGTAATGCTGACCAAAGAAAATGTTATTCATGTTGGGTGATGAAAAGTCCCTGTCTCCTAATGCCTTTGTTCTTTTATGTAGGGTGATAAATAGTTATTGGGTGCTATTACTTTACACCCAGTTGTGAGATAAATCAATAGCACTAAAGTCAATACCTTATACAAGCTGTGAAAAGGGAATTTTGGTATAGACTTTCAATAAAAAATAATGAAACAATTTTCTTTTCATCCTGGAGGCTACAATCTGAAACATCTAGACCGTATCATTTATAACTTAATTTTGGCCAAATATTCTCATCAAGTTTGTATAGGACCTCCTGAACAAACAGTCGAACATGTCAGGCCTAGGAAAAAAATGTTGTGTTTCCTGTTTCCCAACCGACCCTGGACTTTTTTGGGGGTGGACCCCTGCAAGGGACATAGATAAATAAAACATTGCACAATTGTTTTTCTAACATTGACATTGAAAATAAAAGTGTCTTCATGGAAGTTTTACTTTGTTAAACTGTATTGTATAAGTTGGACCACTATAAACTAGTAGATATCCCTGAACTTCTCGGCTGAAGTCTTTAAAAAAAAAAAGAAAGAAAGAAAATCCCTACCTACTGACCCTAATTTTTTAGGACTGAAACAGGAAACACATAATTTTTCTCCTAGGCCTCAGGAAGAATTTCTTCAGTGTGGACATCCTAGGAAACCTCATGTTTATACACAAGCTGATCATTTACATGATAACACCCATTTGTGGCTACAGAGGTACCTGCATTGGTATTCTTTTCAGGCTGATGACAAATTTCACTTTCATGTAAATATCCTACAAACACAATGCCGTTGTTCTTGAATGAGGAAAAGAGTGCCAGCACCCTTTTGAAATCTCATGGTTAGGTCTAGTGTACTACTAGGTCTAATGTTGTAATAAAACATCACCAAGTCTCAGGAGAGAGCAATTTGAAAGCACCGAAATCCCACCACACTTAACTGCACCTGGGACATGCTATAATTTTTAAAAATCTGAACATTAGTTTGTGACCAATGGTGGAAAGCTTTATAATAGGTTCATCTTGAATGATGAAGACTATGCTAGAGTAAATCACATTAAACAATATCAGAAGGTTCCAGGTTCCACCATAATGCACCATTATTGTACCTCATGCACAGTGGATGATGAACATAAAATACAGTGTCCATTAGTCCCTTCCTAAACTCTGGGGACGTCACGTTGCTATGAAGTTAGTACTTACACACATGATGGGAGACCCCATCACAGTACTGAGCTCGTAGTTAAGGTTAAGAATCACATTCTATGGATTGACCCATTTTCTTACTGCAGACTTCCTGAACATATCCGTTCAGCCACGGCTGCTTTGGTCCAGAACATCCTAAATGTTCTCAAAACACAGAGATAAAGTTCAGGGGATTAACCTATTTCTGATGACGAGCAGTTTTCTTCATGGTTCTGTTGGCACGGCATCTTCAAATGCTTACATCTTGACTTCTAACATGTTCCAGTTCTGTGCATGTTTAAGAGTTCTTCAATAGTGTGATGCCTTGCAGCTGTTGTAGCGAAAACTACCACTGTTTATAAAGATGCCCTACATTTTGCCTACGCAAGGGAAAGCAAAACAAATTGACTGTGACGGACAGTTCCTTAAACGTGTTTCGAAATCTCTGTTATTGTTGTGCGCTGGTGTTGATAATGTTTGCTATGTCTACTACATGTATAATTTATGTTACAGTTTGGTGTCATTGACTTTCACCTGTCTGTTTACCTGTCATACTAAATCATTACAACACCTTCAAACAGAATAAACTGACGTACATAGCGCATGGACAGATCTAACACTATACTGTACAGATCTTTGTTTCTGCAAATTTTCTGGAATGAACCTTTTAACGTCTTCCTGTTTCTAAGAAAATATTAAGTACAGTATCCCAAAAACTTGAAAGTCTTGTATTGATTTAAATGTATGCATATCCAACAAGAATGGGACAAAGAAGAGATACTGAGATAACTGTATAATGTTTTAGTGTCTAATCAGCTGGTTTCGTTTAAAGCAAAACAGTACGACTCGCTTACAAACTTGAACCCCAAAGAAACGATGCAAAAATTTCTGCATGTAAACACCCTTAGAGATTCTTATCTCGTCGAAGTTGGACGGAAATCTGTCCCGCCTGGGGCCACAGTTAGACTTCCCGTGATTGTGCCAACACCTTACACCGAATCTAAAGACCAGGTACCGTCGGTAAGGCACAAGCGTGGCGAAACTGTGACCAGGAAACTGTAGGTAAGGAAAGCAGGGTTGTTGTGCGGGGTGTTTACCTGCGACATCTGAGGCCGAAGGTTGATCTGTCTCAGGTCCACAGATCCGGGCTTCAGGTTGTTGAGGAGCTGGCACAGCAACACTCCATCTCTCAGGGTCTGGGCCAGGTCGAAGACTTGCGCCTCTGGCCAGGTGGCGCGGTGTGTCGGGGCTAGAACCCCGCACTCTATGAGCCACTGTACGCACTGTCTCCATTCCTCCATTTTGGATCTGCACGGAGTCGCTCGACTTCCTGCGCAAAGAGCCCCGGACCCTGTATATCCAGACGGCTCTATTTTACATTCCGCGGAGGGGTTTGTAAATATAACATTTTATATCGTATAATAGAGTTTAGCGAAATAAATCTCAAAATAAGTATTTCAAACAAATGTTTGTCACTTTTTGTATACATAAAGCTCCTTAAAATCAATAACTCTGAGCAATAGTATTAATATCATATGTTTTTGTCCCCCAGAAGTCAGTAGTTAGCCCCAAACGTCAACATTCACGTTCAGGGTTTTGTCAAAGATCGCGGAAGTTGCCGCTTAAAACTCCATCGCTGCAAATTTTTGCCATTTCTGAGGTCTTGTTGTAGCCTAGACAGTAAAACCAGACGTTTTAGTACACAACTGCTGCCCTACATTCAGCAGATGGTCCGTAAAACTGGATACAAGGTGCATATACGGACCGCCCCTCGACTTCCGCTTCAACAGGTCAAAGTGCAACCTGTCGTTTCCGCCACAACAGAACCAAAACATGTCTGTTTTCCCTGGTTCTGAGTAAAGACGTTTGTTGAAATAACCGGGTAAGAATGCGGTTATGTTTAAAACCTTGCGTCAAGAGATCAACGATGTGACTCCAGATCCCTGTACTATGTTGATTTTAACTTGAGGTAAGTTATACGCTTGTGCAGGAGCGTCGGTTCCGATTTAAGATCATAGAAGTGCCTTGAGTTTACCAATGAGGTTGACCTCCTTGCATGTACTAGTCCATAGATGTCTCCAAACTTGACTTTGGCAGCTTTACTTTATTATGACAATGCTGGAACAGCATACCGGGTATATCTAGAAGTTCCAACAGTGCAGCTAAAGATCTCTTCATTATAATTCCTGATTCAAGTTCATTATCAATCCTTCTATTAAACTAAATTGAACCTCTTTGACTAAAGCAAATATAATCCTTTTACAGGTACATTGCACAAGTCTGGCAGTTTCCTGGACACTCCACAGCGGAGACAGGTGGCTTTCTTCACATGGAGAGATTAGGAGATGGCTGGACATTACTGATGATGTAACCAGTAACCAAGGAGACCTTTTCGCTGCAATTGGGATGTAACAGTGCCTTCAGCTTTATCATTGAAAGCCTCCGCTAGGAATTTTAACCAGTGACAGCAAAGAAGGGTACAAGTTTTGTTGTCAGAGTTATGATTCCATGAACAGGAGGAAGACTGCGCCGGCCATCCCCGATTCCATCCGCCGTCGTTACCAAGACACGAGTCAGCAGATATGGCAGGAACAGCAGAGCCTGGTGCTGCCCAGGAACTACCTGGAGAGAACTTACACAGCCAGGTACAATGCTTATGGGAACAGCCAGACTGTCATTGTCAAGGACGCAAAGAACGTGCTGAAAACAGACGGACAGTCCGAGACTGTTCGGTCAGCACTGTGTGTGGTGATGTGAGGACTTGTATTATACACATGTACAGCTGAGTCAGAGATAGTGGAAGAAATGGTATTACATTGTATATGTAGAATATTATTATTGCAGTTGTACATGTAGGATGAGATATTGCAGTTGTCTTCGAATGTGCTATTGCACTGCTTGTTCACATACTGTGTTGAATTGGAAAAGTTGTTCATTCATGATTAAACTGTTAAGAAAAATATTGCCACATTCAACATTCCAAGTTGGTACCCATAAAATAGACTGTTTCCTGTAAGAGTTTACTCTGGGTGAAATGTCCTTTTTAAAAAAAATCCCCTGGCCCCCAGCTGGCTGGTTTGTGTGTTATGTGTCTGTGTATCTTTAATAAGTGTATTTACCAAGTTATGTCATGTTTATTTGATGCATAGATGAGCCAGTTGTAGGAACTCTAACAGTGTGAGTTGCATGAATTTGAACCCTAACAGGCTGAAGGTTAACCCATTACCATTCAAATAAACATTGTGCCAGAACTCTGTGGCTCCCTTGATTTAGGACATCCAATAATATACACAAAGTAGTGAAAATCGTGGCAACCTACACAAGAGCAACAGTGAAATACTTTTATTCTTTCTCTCTATTAAATAGAGGTCAATCAGCTGTTTGACATAGTGTTATCTTATGGTACATAAGGTACAGATTACCATCATGTGTACACAGTATGTACAGTCTTAGGGAAGCTACGTCTCCTACACGACTTTGGCATCATTGGTTTTATAAATACAACTGGCAGCCGGTACGTCACAGGATAAATAACTACAACAACAAGGCTCCCACACACGCACAATCAGTCCGCACGGGTACTGGCCACAACAACATCACAGTCTCTGGTAGGATATACAGGTCATTATATACATGACTTAGGTATTCACACTGACTTAGTGGCTGCTTATGCACAGGCGGGGGATCACAGATATTACAGGAGGCTTCAACAACTACACTAGGGGAAATACAAGCCTTTTGTTTAGCATATCAATCACAATTTGAGTTGTTACAACACTAAGAATATTAAGGGAATGTAGCAAACGTATGGACAAAGTGGTGCTTCATATTGTGACAAAAGTTCTGTTAGTGTTAATCTTAAATGTTTGAATCAAAATGTACATGAATGGTACATCAAGTAAGCTGGAGAGGTGGCAGTGTGTTCACAGCTATGGGCAGTTTTGAACACTGGTAGAGCGTCTTGTTGAAAGTGCAACATGCTTAGTGTGAAACTCAGTTGTTTCATGTTTGTTTGAATAGGTGGGGACTCTTAGTTACCTCAGGTAACAATGATGGTCCAACACTATGGGTCATCTTAAACAGATATCTGTTTCATAAGGCAGTGTGTCTAGAAAAAAAAACATTTCTTACAACTAACAAAGATTCTAAAGGATGAAACTAAAAAAAAGGAAACCTGTCAATACATTAACAGACTACAGTAAGACAATACTATTGCATCTGAGAGGACTGAATGTAAATGAAGTGCTACAACCAAGTCTTGAACATCTGTGCTATACTAGATCCACCACAGAGGACATAACATTCAAACATCTATTAGTGTAAACAAAAGGTGTCAGTCCTTTTATCTGGTTGCATCTCAGCAGCATCACAACAACACAGTGTGGAAAATCAGTAGAATATCAGTAGTATTTTGTATTGATATATCAGGTAGTAAGAAGTTAGTCTCAAATTAAGAATGTCTTACTGTATTTGACTTCCCCAATTCTAGCATGAAAATAATTACCAGGTAGACCCAAACTTAAGGCTACTAGTATTTGACAGTGAATATGAGGTCAGAATATTACATATTGAGATTCTCAACATTTGCTTGTATCATATAGAACTACAAGGGCTAAATGAATCAACAAAAAATTAGGATTTTAAGGGAGAATCAAACTTGAAGTGAAATGAATTGACAAAGTTCACACTATCTGTAGACCTGTACATCAACTTCTGTATGATACATGTAGTACTTACTTTGTACTGTCTTCCTTGTGTACAATGTTTTCTGACAGTAGAAATTCTGCTGATAAAAATTCTTATATCTCTAGGGTGCCAGATAACTATACAATGCAATATTCAACATATCTTCATTGCAGCCACAAAGAAATTACTGCCAGTGTTAAATACAATGTTGAACCATGGAGTTAGAAGGACCATGGTTGAACATACAAAAATCTCGTGAGGGACAATCACATGGCATTATACACTATAAGAACATCAGCAGCCAGGGAACATGACAAAAAAGGTGTTCAAAGACATACAATAATAAAGTCCTGTCTTTAAATCTTCACAAGGAAATTAGACCACATACATCATTAAACAATTATGTGCAATTATAATTCTTGCAGTACAGTTCCAGCATGGAAACAAATTTCTTTATTACAAGATGCCCTGAAGGTCCTACTTCTGGCAGTGTCTTATCATGCTCAGGCAAGAAAGGCATGATGTCTCGCATGAGCCAAAACATCTTATCACACTACTTGGTAAGAGGGACTGTTGGAAATGCCTAGGCAGATTGAGGGATGACAACAAGATGAGAAGCCAGCAACCTAGACGTGATTTGTCCAGTGTGAATTGCATGCTGGGGAAGTCTTCAGGATGTGTGGTGATTTTCAGCAGGACTCTTGCAGTTCAGACAGCAGGCAGGGAAGTGTACCTTCTTAAATCATCTCCAGCACCTGTTCATGGTAAAAGGCATACTCAGTCATACACGTCACTTGAATGAAAAAAAGTCCCAAAATGGCAAATGAATAAAGGACATTTATAACTTAATGCGTCTATAAATCAAAGACCTTCTCCCCCCACACGAAGAAGTGATATGATACTTACTTTGATTGTACCCTGACTATTGGCAGCAACAACAACATTAGAATTCTGAAACGGAAAAATGTACAACACTGTTAGCAATAGCTGAATTTCTAGGTAAAAGAAATAGACAAAACATTTTTACTTGTTATTTGATTGAAGACACATTATAGAGCAAAAATCTCCATGTATGAAATACTTTTCAGTAGTTCACAGAGCTGTTTAGGCAGTACAACTTAAAAATTTACAGACTGAACCTACCCCTTTGAAGCACACAGCACTGACAAATTCATTGGCATCTTCCTCCTTCTTCTCTTTGTCCTGATAAAAACAAGAAAACCATCATAATCATCCCCAGACCCCACTCGTAGACCTCCCTACTCTTCCCCACACCCCACTGGTAGACCTCCCTACTCTTCCCCACACCCCACTCGTAGACCTCCCTACTCTTCCCCACACCCCACTCGGTAGACCTCCAATACTCTTCCCCACACCCCACTGGTAGACTCAAAATTTACATCTCTTAATATCTATTTAAATCAAGTCAAAGATTCAAAGTTGGCAATTTAAGACTGAAAGATGCAGATTAAAGAAACAACTACTCACCAGAACACTTCTGACCGTGTCAAACTTGAAGGTGATGAGTTGTTTGGACAAGCCTTTGTAGTACACATATAAGGAGTTGTTCTCACTCCCTGTGAGAAACAACAGACAGTATGTTACACATACTATACATATTGCTCAACAGTGAACTCATGTGCAACTTAGTGCTGCCACCTAGTGGTCTGTAACAGTACTACACACTACCTGCCCTATCCTGCATCTTGCAAGTTTTCACCAATAATTCTCTGTTGAGTATCTAGCAGATTGCACAAGGCCTCTAATTTAATCAAGACTGAAATGCCCATTCATCATCCTTGGCTACTTGAGTACTGTTGTACAGTAATATTAATAAAAGACAATAACCAGACATTTTACTAATGTAAAATAATGTAACTGCTAATAATCAACCACACTAAAATTCACAGACACATCGAATTAAACCACTGGAATACGTCAGAAACTCTGAATCCCTAGTGAATGAGGTGACAGAGAGGTCTCATACTAACCACATGCAACGTAGTCCCCATTGGATGCCAGGCCAACAAAGTTCTTTTCGTTAATATGTCCCTGGAAAGTGCGTGTGCAGTGGGACTGGCTGACGTGCCACAGCTTTAACTGGCTGTCTGTTGACCTGCAATGTTACAAAAAACAACTGTCAGAGCAGTTATCAAACATTAATGGTTGTCAACCTAAATCTCTGGACCAAAGGTTGCGGGTTCCAATCCTGACCCAAGCATCAGAGTTTACTACAAACATGTTTCACATGCCATTACTGGTAATGCAAGTGAACAGCTATAGATACCGTATGTAATCTCACAATTCCTTATTCTATCAACATTCAGCAATCTGCATCAAATCACTGAGCTTGGAGAGTTTCGACTGTTAACGGTTAAGATATCAAAGCCAAATGAAGTCTGCCAGATCTGTATCACTATTACTGGTACCTACACATATGCTAAAGACCAATTAAAGGGTGAGTAAAACTTACGCAGAAACAATCTCCTGTGAGTTGACAAACTTGGCATATGACACAGCCTTCCTATGTCCCTTCAGCACATTCAGGGCTTGCCTTGTGTTCCTCAGGTCATAGTAATGCACACAGTGATCTGCAAAAAGTCAGAAAAATTCAGTTATCACATAGTTGTACAATGTCATCTACCTTTGCTTTAAAGGTGCTCAAATTTCAGATACAATGTTAAAATAAAGCATTTGCACATCTTTACAATGTGTATCATTTGTGGATGGACATATATTGTTAAACACATTACTGCAAGTGATACATTGTATGTGTGTCAAAACACAATGTGTTTACTACCACAGTACCCACCTGCAGACCCAAAGGCTATGTGGAACCTGCTGTTGGGGTTGAACTTGACACAGCACACGTTGGCCTTGGCCTCCAGACAAGCCACAGAGTGCTCCATGTTGGTGGCCCAGAGTTTCACTGCAAGGGAAGGAAAGAAGCCGTTCCAGTTTTGTCCGAAGTGTAAAAAGTGTACGAAGCCTTAAGCTAGAGAACCATCAGGAAGACAAAGGATTCAAACGTCACTGTTACATGTATCATCACATCTCTGATTAGAGCTGTGTACCTAAACAAATTTTAGGTACAGGTACAGGTACAGGTACACAGGTTTAGGTACAGGTCCGGACCTGAACCTGTACCTGAACAATTCGACCAATTTATATGCTCTTCTGAACTCATTCAATAACAAAAAAAACATTAATAAACTTGATAGTTAAGGTTTATTCTTTGTTTATGGCGAATGCTCAGATAAAATATAGGCAAAACTAAGATGTTTTGTTTTCATGAACACACTGTCCTTACACAGATACCCATTGTGGACCAGCTATTTACACATTTGAGGTCACAAATAGGCATAAAATTGGTGTGAAATTGTTTAGGTACAGTACCGGTACTGAGGGATTAGGTATTTTGGACCTGTACCTAATCAATTTTTCCGGTACAGTATCGGTACTGCGTACCGGTACACAGCTCTATCTCTGATACATATAGTAGCCAAGGATCATTTGTTACATTATCTGTGACAAAATCCATCAGACATATTCAGCTCATTCATACACAGGTTGAACTGAAGTGGTGCCTGGGGGGGAAGTAAACTGGAAAAGAGTGACTCTGTCTTGATTCAGGCTTAAGATGTACATTTATGGATGAGCAATTTCTGTACTTTAAAACCTTCAGCTCACTGAGGATGTGAAGTAGCCACTTGGCTACCCATTCCCTATTGGTTACAGAGTTCCCAGAAGGTTGATGATTTAATGGGAATGCAGTGCTAGAAATCCCAGCTTCTGGTACTCATCAGTTCCAACTCACAGTGGCAAGTGTTCCTGAGAGAGCCGTGAGGAGGACTTCAATGAATAACCGCCAATTCAAGATATGACAGAGTTAGAGAACAGAGATCGAAAAGCTGACAAGGAAATTTTTGCTACCAGTTAAGTGATCTTAAGTTCCATTTGCAACCAGAAACAAGTACCCTTTCTTCACAAAAGTACCTAGGGTGATGGGTACATAAGGAAGGTGAAGAAGTACTTTCTATCCATAAAGAGGGACTGTATCTTTTGAATCGCCCAAATACTCATGGCAATCCACTCACAATTTTAGAAACCTCATTTGACTCAACACTTAAGATAGGCTTTAAATGGACAGCCAGGATTGGCCACATGGCAGGAAAGAAGTTGGAGTAACTTAAGTAAAATGTCAATCACCTTTGGCATCGTCAGACCCTGATGCCAGGAGTTTGGGGTCCACATGGTTGAAGTCTACACTCCAGCATCTCTTCTCATGCTCCTGTAACAACAGTGTCCACGAAATCAACTAGTGTCAAGCAAAATCAAACTACAGTGTCAAGCAAAATTAAAACACAGTGTCAAGCAAAATTAAAGAACAGTGTCAGCAAAAATTTAACAACAGTGTCAAGCAAAATCAAACTACAGTTTCAATCAAAAATCAAAAGAACAGTTTCAATCAAAAATCATAAGAACAGTTTCAATGAAAAATCAAAAGAACAGTGTGAAGCAAAAATCAAACTACACTTTAAAGCAAACTAAACCTCGACAATCCCCATTTTCATGGGTGGCCTCAAGGCCTTTTGTACAGACAGAGTAAGTAAGCAACCATCTAGAATTCAAGACAGACAAATGAATATATTTTACATTCCAGAAGTCAGTGTCGTCACCAATTCAACATACAGCAAAAGGGTACAGGGTACGTATAAAAACAACTGAGCAGAGGAAATCTTACCTGGAACATTCTACTTTTTGTTGCATTGAAGGCATCCCACAGAGTCACGGTGCCTTCATAGTCACTGCTGGCCAACATGCCTTTGTGGTAGGAGCTCCAACATACACAACTGGAACAAAATCATTCTTGTTTGTTTGTTTGTTTGTTTGTTTGTTTGTTTGTTTGTTTGTACCATTCTTTGCTTCAGAGTAGGTCTCCTACTAGGCATTCTGAGCTTTACAGTAGGTCTTCTACTAGCTCCTACCAACACATACTTGTCCCACTAACATACCACCTCAACACATACAATGAGGTTGGTATCATTGCTTCATGGGTAGACTTACAACTGTTTAACATTAGATGCATGAAGATACAAAAATCCCACAAACCTGATTTTGGAGTTGCATGCCATTTCACTGCAGGGGTAGTGAATGTCCACTGCATCGCGTATTACCGTCCCATATTCAAACACCTGGTTGGGGAAAGATTTTATACTGTGTTGTTACACTGAGACATCACATTGTTTTATACAGTCATACAAGCCTCTTTCATTCTAATGCCTTTTCTATTTCACTGGTTACAAAACATTTTTCCTACACTATAAAAACAACTGAAACTGAATCTCTCACTCTCAGTACCAAAACATAACTACATGTATGTTGTTACACTTAACTATTATGGATTCTAGTGAAATCCCCAAAACAGCAGACAAACTTTATAATATGAGTTGATTCGACCTTCTGAGCTGGCAATTATTGAATTTATATCACGTGTTCAGCTTGTTCTTACCTTTATTTTCTTGGTAACCCCCGCTATTGCAAAATACTCATTGTCCCTATCAAATTCAATGCTGAAACAAAAGAAACTCATGTTAATCTTTATGTTTTTTACGTCCTGTTTTTTTTTCCACAGGTATCAATGACAGCTTGCCCAAGTGGCCTCCCTTTTTTTGAGGGAGGCTGCACTTCTTTTTTCTACTTCTATGTTTCAAAGCAGTTTCTTTGTGTGGCTATACTTGTTATGTAGTCCTCTGTGAGTGTAAATAAAAAACTGCACCTTTTCTACACATGGGGGTGCTTTAACATACTGTAAACAGAGTACTTGATTGTACAAGAATGTAGTTGTGTCAGACAATCCCTTTTTTGAGACCTAACAAAAAGACGAATTCCCCTTGTGGGAAACACAATCATACTGTACATGTAACCAGACTGGACAAGAAGGTTTCTACCATGAAAGTAAGCATATACCTGGAGACCACGTCCTGTTGTGAGCTTGCAAACAGGTTATTTCTAGCATGAGTGTTGGTAAGTTATTTATTTGTGCACAAAATGGGTTGCTAACATTACTCCGCAGGTGACCAAGTGTTATGAAATTAATAACAACTTGTAGTTCATCTCTTCCCTTACCATTCACACGTGCAGGGCTCAAAATACTCATCTTTGCATACCTACTGTGGTGCAGGTTACAGTCAAAACTACCTGCACCTGAGTTTCATTGTTTTCATTTTCCCTGGCAGGAAAATTGTAAAAACAAAAATCTTTGTACACTGAAACATCCCATGCAAGGGCCAGTGCAGGTAAGGCACAGTTAGACATCAGAAATACCTACATACATGTAATTTATCTGTAAATGGAAGTGGTATTTTGAGCCCTGCATGTGTGAATACACAATCTTAAGAGGGAAACATGACACCCATGCACAGAGGGTCTGTCACTATATAAGACATAAAATAATATTCAAGCTAGATTACTTTTAATGAAGCCATTGACATTCAACATAAAGTTAAACAGGAAAAAAAAAGAAGAAAATAATCAAGGGTGTCATTAATGGAAATGATAAACACAAGTCAACAGAATCTGTCAAAGCAGTTAATATTTAAGAGATTTTGGTAAAGAATCTGACAGTACGTCTTAGGAGATAAAGATATGATAAGTACCTTGAGACTATGCTTGAGCCGTTGTAGATGTCGCTGGCATAACTGAGGGTAGCGAGTGGTCTGAAGCCGCTGTACTTGGTGAACTTGGTCAGGCTGTCCGTGAACTCACACAGACTGTCTGTAGAGTGGGTCTCAGCTTTGGGAAGGAGTGACAAGGGAAATATCATTAGATAACTTTTATACCACATGGATGTACATGACATTGTAGTCTGATAGCAAGCAATGGGTTTTTAGTTATTCCTTAAGGGTGGAAGCAAGTAGCATGACATCCTGTACCAAAAATGAATTTTAAAAAAATTCTAGAAACCTTTCGTACTGTACACAACTACTAACATGATTTGAGAAACAACCTGTCTTACCCTTCAACAAGATTGCAGACTTGTAATGTTTTGGCAACGTTTAAAAAGTTATGGCATTAGCCATCTGGAAACTATGAATGCCTTAGTTTATTCCACCAACAGTAGATGGAATAATGCGTCTTACAATATGATTCATTATTATACATATCTGACTTACTTTGTCCAAACTCTTTTAATCTGATGCTGAAGTAGCACTTTTCCAGGTCATCAAAGTGCTGGTCCAGTCTGGTCCTCCTACTGGCCAGGGTGGAGTTTAACCAGTGATATCTGCTGACCTGAAACAGGGGTGGAATGTGAACGTTTTAGTTTATCAAAATTTCAGTTGACTGTAATTCAATGCTGTACTAGGCAAGCTACAGACACAGGTGCTGTCTACCAAACCGTACAGAAGTGAAGTGCAATCAATGTTGTACATTAAAACCAGATCCTTACGTTTTTGCTGACATTGAAGCCTTCCGATGGACTGTCTGTTCTCCCTTCTGTCTTGACTGGGACTAAGCTTGTGCTGGATGTGTCAGAGCTGTGGAAGATATGGATGTGGTCCATTTCATGAAATGGTAGTAAAAAGGCAGGGTAGTAATCACAAGCTACAGTAAGGAAAGAGGATTACTAGAATGGGAACAAAAGACAGAAAACCAGTTGCCTGGCAATGCCAGTGTATGTTATCTTTAATGTGTAGTCAAATTCTACCGTAAAAAAAGTGTGTACCATTGCTTATTAAATTCATTTCACTTCTAGGTCAACTCCTAACATGACCAACTTTCTTTGGGTCTCATTACATTGCAGAAAAATAATCCATGATATCCACTGAGCGTAGTAAAACTGTCCTGCTGCCATGTGTGTATGTCCAGATCAGGATCTTACCTCGTAGCCTGAGATGGTGGGTCGTGGCCATTCAATACCCTGGACATGTCCTGCATTAAAAATAAAGTTCTTTTATATTCTACAGTCATGTCATTCATATATCTTTTACATACATTTCTGCATTTAGAAATAAGGTCATTTTATATTTGGCAGTCATGTAATACATATATCTTTTTACATAAATTCCTGCATTAAAAATAAAATCCTTTTATATTCAGTAGTCATGTAATACATAATCTTTTACATGCATTCAGCTTAAGCTGATTCCTTTCAACAGGCACTCCGAGGATGAAGATAAAATTCTCCCATTTCCTTGAGCTTAAAAACAGGTCTTATGTTTGACAATCCCTTTCTGGGCTGGTAAACCAGGTCTTTACTTCCCCCTGAGTTGTTTTTACTGAACGGCAGACCTCCTTCCCAAAATGGGTTAATCAACTTTATTACGTCACCATGGCAATAATAACATACGCTTATTGCTTCATAATCTTGTATTCCAGTAGCCATGCAAAACAATTAAAGGATCTAGGACAAGGTTTATCCAAAATGCCAACTGTTCCCACTGCACTGCTTTCCTTTTGCAGTTTTTCAGAGGCCCAATTATCCATTTTATGGCAAATAACTGTGTTGTGCCCAATGTGATTACAATATTTTGCGGTATCTGAGCATTTTTCTGGAGCACCAATGAGGAGAATGTGGTTGAATATCTGATTACACCAAAGCGGGTTATTGCTCATAATTATTGCTAGTAGGCCCAGGCGACCTAATTCTTCCCCAAAGAGCCCTCCAGGGCCCAGCAAATGCAAGGCTTTGATTTGGTTTAGGCCCTAAAGAGAGGGATAATTTTGTACTTTGAGTATGAAGCAATATGCTGTCGATCTAGTTCCAGACAAATATTTCACTGATAATATAAGACATAGCATTGGGCATGGTCTACTTGTCTATAGAACAGGTATTGTACCAGTGCTCTTCTTTGATTCAGTAATGACTTACATTCTTTTGATCGGTCCCAATTCTGACATAGTCAACTTAGATTGAGATTTTGTGTAAGTGCATTGTGATAAAGTCATAGCTCATAAAATGTACTACATGTACATGTAGTATAAGTGACATCAGTTATGAAGGTAAGGTATGGTACATGTACTCACCAGGCCTGTGTGTTGGTACTTGCTTTGATGGCTCGACATCATTTCCTGTAGAAAGGTGTAAATAAAAGCGACTGTCAACGTCACTGCCATATTAGCATCTCTGTTTGTGCTAGAACATCTAGACCAGATAAGAAACACTCCTAGAAAAAAATTATACTCATAGATGTATCATTTTAACAGACATGCAAACTGCCAAGACACAATCTCCCATGTGTTACAAATAAAAGACTTTTCAGTCCAAACCCAGACATCTTGTACCCTCATAATTCCAATGAGCCTAAGAATATTGAGCTACTTGGACTTCAATGTCTTCTTGTTTCTAAACAAATCTGTCCATGTTGAGATTGTGCAGATAAGAATGAAGTCAGATAGATGTTACAAAGACAGAGTTAGCCATGGCCAATCACTTACAAGAACTCAGACATTCAACCAACTACTAACTGCTCACATTCTTTGCTGCAGCTGAAAGTCCCTAGATAAAAAAATACAACCAACTTCCGTTGGCAACTTAGCAACTGTCTGTCACAAGTTAACTACTTCTGTAAAACGCTGCACAATAAGCCTTCTCTCCAAACTGGCAGCGATGCGTGCTCCTAATGCTCTCTCATTCAGGGTTCTTTCCAGGAAAAATCAATGCCGTTCCAGAGTTATGCAGGGGCATTCCGATTCAGTGCAATGCTTCTAAGGTAAGCCAAGACGGTACATAACCTATGGTTCACTGGTTAGTTCATTTGGTAGCAGAAATTTATTTCTTAAAAAAAGTAGCATATGAAATTAATATACATGTGCATGAAACAAATAATCAATGAGGCATAAAGATCGTAAAATAATTTTCCAACACATTTTTCTGACAATTGTTTGTTAGACAAAAATATCTTGTGCTCAGAAATACAAACTGAGTCAGCGGATTCCAGGAAGTTTGTATATAATAAGAATTCTCTATTCCATGTGTTTTGTTACATATTTTCATATCTAATTGACGGTGACATTCAAACCCTTTAAAAGATTAGAACACAGCACTGCCAGTGATTTCTGATGACAGCTGCTTGCTATAACCACTTAGCAAGAACAACTAACAGAAGGTAATTATCTGCAGGTTTTGCACTGAAAAAGATTCATTGATTCTCACCAGGCCACAGTCAGCAAAGTGCATGCAATGCTTCTAACAGTTGCATGAAATCAAATAGTATAGAAAACAACATCTACTTATTTTGTTTTATGGACAATATGAAAACCTTTGGAATAGTAAAATTTGTCAACACAGCAGTATCTGTTGAGTTTCCTTTATTCACCAGTGGTTTTTACATGTGCACTGCAATCCTTCTATCAGAAAACAAAATCTATATTTAGGTCTTCCTCGCAGACTTAAATTGAAAAGTACCTCGGGGATAAACAGAACAAGAGGTTTGTACTGACATCACAGTTTCAAGTACCTCAAAGCGAATGCAGAAATAGCACTGCCTGCTTTTGAATTTGGAAAGACACTCTGGGAATTGTACATTGTACTTGCTGAATGAACGCTTTAGTAAATGTCATGTGAATAGGAAGAGTACAATTTCCCCAACATTGTGATGTATTTCCAAGGTTACATGACAGAGATATACTAAGTGTCTTCAAAGGCTTGTCTTCTAAAGTCTTTTTCCAGATTTAAAAATTGAGATTTCAAACCTCCTGGCAGTATCCTGAGTTTCTGTAAATTTATTTCGACAACCAAAGAGGTGGCCTTACATACTACAATTAGCCGTGACGGAAACCTTACAGACTGAGAGACCAGAAGTGCACAATCCTAACTTGTCACAAGCCCTAAGCAAGTACCCCCAGTGACTTGCAGCAACTGTGTAGGTGGACCTTCTGTCAATCTACAGTTACAAAATCTACCCCTTCCTATCTATTCCTTTCTGCCACTCTACTGCATTCAAATACCTACAGACACACAAGCAAACACATGCACAAACACACTTAAAACAATACATTTTTGTACACATTTGTACCTCCATACCTGGATATAATGACATAAAGTATCCAATGTTCAGTTTAGTAATGTACATGTAAATGTATGCACCACTTACCTGTACTCTCTGCATGTCCTGGTCTAATACTGAGACCTCTCCCATCAGTTTATCTAGTTGCTGGACAAAGTGCAGAGGGAGATAAGAGAAGTACCAATTAATCTAAAACAGAGAATCCATATAGAACAGCCCAGGCAATCACAGGAGGATCCCCAGAGCTTTTCCCTCTGCTAAAAATGCACACCATGTAATTTGTGTCTCCCTTCATGAATGTCTGAAAGGAACGAGCAACGGGACATCTAGAATCCCAATTACCTTGTACCCATATCTGGGTCACACCACTAGTAAATGCACCAAGGGAGACGGGATTTTCAGAACTACCACTGCTACAAAGAGTCTCATCTCAAAGCATGTGCCAGAAACATGCTGGTTAGATTTTTTTTTTACTTCTGGGATAACAGGATTACGATTTGACAGAATAAATCAGGAATGTTTGGTGTGGAATGGCTTACCTCTTGTTTTCTTCTTCTTGCATGTTGGAGGAATTCTTTTAATATTTGATTCTGTGCTGCTATGGAGTCCTGTGGGAAAAGCAACAAGAACAGACATATAAATAAGACAGCGAGACAATCTGAAATTTGATTTTGCTGACTTTGATTTTTCTTTTCTTCAGGATGAGTAAATACAAGGTGACTCACAGCTTCTAGTCTTGTTTTCTTCTGATAGAGGACTTCCAGCATGAGGTTGACATCGGTGATGTCCAGGTTATCATCTTCATGAGACAGAAGTTCCTGGAACTCCGTCAGCTTCATCCCATTCTGTGGTACAGACAGGAGGAGGAACACACTAATTTAATTTCTTGGTTCACGAATTCACCTGCTGCATTTTTTTCTGATTTGAAAAAAAAACAAAAACCTTTGAGCCTCTAAATCAATTCCAAAATGCTCATATTTTGGCCACAACAGTTGAAAGAAGTCCCTTCTCTTCAGAGCTGTTAAAGTTTTTCCATCTATCAATGACGAAGTGGTTTGATTGAAAGTTTGAAATTCATTGTTTGAATTACAAACCAGCCTGGCATGTTGACTTCATGGCTCCTATCAGTATCATAGCATTTGGGGCTATCATAGGATGCCTAGGCCTGTTTTCATAAATATTATAATTATTTTTTGCCCTGTCGCTGTCAAATGTGTTTTCTGAAAAAACTCAGAGAACCAACAGATCAAATTGGCATGGCCTAAGGAGAACGATAATAGCAATTCATGCCTCTGTTGTCCATAATAGTGCATGTCAAAATTTATGAGTCAAACCTTTCAAACCAGCCAGTAAAGCCAAATCATATAGCTTAGCAAAATTGGTTTAATCAGACAAATACGCATCATAAATCTACATAACCTTGGGAGCATAATATAGATTGTACCATCAGTCAACCACAATGCACAATAACATAACAGAGACATGCCAACAATGCTATGTAGTGCTTGGTAAAATCTGATCAAAGTACAAATTATATAAAAACTTACAGGCTGATCCAGCTTGACTCTTTTTCTTTCTTCCAGTCTCTGTCGATGCTTCAAGATCAATTCGTTTACTAGAACAAGAAGGTACAAGATATATTGCTGTAACAACTGTATTCCCAAAAGGATACAACAAACATGACCACAGTTACTCCTCCAATATTAAATGATCTTGTGGACAACCATGTAAAATGGATCTACAATACCAATCTCCCTATTCAATCATATAAGTGGTAGTATAATATGCCTATTACAACACCCTTCCTAGAAAACATTATTACCTACCATATGTTTCTTGGAAAGAGACCTTAATCAAGAATATTGTATCGTGGGATTTTGATCATTTTGAAATACTGAGTAGGTGTGCGATTGTCTGGCTCCCTGATTACTTTCTATTTCTTAGAAAGATTTAAACATTCATTACACCCAGTCAGACTAGTTCTGTGTCAGACAATTTAAAACTGCGGCATGAATTGTACTCACATAAGAAGTTTGGGAAGATCTGGTCTGTCTTCTCTATCACAAAGTTGCACTTGGGACATCGGTTGCTTTCTTCTAGACTCTGCTGGATGCACTTGAAACTGCACATTAGGGAAGAAATGTTACTGTTAACAAACTAAGAACCATAATATCAACAACATGTTTCATATCAACATCTCTGTTTGAAATACTCATAATTGCAAGTTTGCTGCTTTGTTCCTAAATCTTCCAGAACAACTTTAAGAACAATACTTTAAGAAAAATGTCCTTAACATGGAATAGTAGCTCTAATTGTAAGACACATAAAAAATACCACTGAAAACAAGACACACACTATCTGATTCAGAATGTTCCACTTATAGTGAAATACCGGTATGTAGAATAGTCCCACTATATGTTGATATGGCTGGTAATGGTATAGAAGGAAATATGAGGAACTGCATTCTCAAAAAAAATAAGACATTTCTTCTGACAGATACATATAGTCAAACCTAAATTTGCAAACTGACTTCTGACTTTCTTCCAGACATACAAATGTAGAAATCCTAACAAGCACAGCTGGTAGTCTACACTAACAAGGAACCACAGGCTCAGCAGGTTTGATGTAAAATTGAATCTCATCATGAATCTGACTCTTCTGAGCCTCCCCAGAACTGATCAATGTGCTTGTCTATTGCCTGTACAATTACTTCTACCTACTATAATGGATATCTAACAAGTTTTAACTCAAACAGAATCTACACAAACAAACCTTCATCCAGTTCATTGCCATTTCAGGGGAAAGACAACGTAAGAAAAAAACTTTGTAATCAAAATTGTCATAAAAACTTGCCTGACGAAAGCAACATTATTTGTCACATTCATCATAGAAACATCCCTGTCCCATCAGCTATAAATTTATTTCTTTTTCACCCACATCATAAACATGCTCCAATCACCAGCCCAGGAATGAATAAGCCCGTGATATTTCCTTCCTGCGGCTGGAATTACCCACTATCAAGCCAACTTCCTGATGGAACAGATTCTCCCCACGTGCGGCAGCCTGAGTCTGGCTGATGTACACGGTGATGCAGCTCAGTGGACAAACACAAGCCATTCACATCGATCCATTCACTTCCCCGCGCACAATTCACCCCGACGGATTGGCAGCCGGAAGCACGCTGATTTAAATCGATGGCCAATATGACATCTTCCCTTGCCCTATGTGAGCTATTAAGGTCATCTCATGGCCTCCTGTAACACTCGTTAAGAAATAAATGCAGGGGGATTTATCTCTGACATTTTCCAACAAGAACAAACTTCCGGTACATGTAGTTTTAAACTACCTCAAAGCACTCAAAACTCCACAGGGCATCCACAAGATAGATCCCTGGATTTCTCTGGAAATCATAAACTGCTGCGTTCACAGGTTCTATTTGTAATCTAGGACGCCGAGCAAGCTGAATTTGAAGGCTCCCGTCCCGACCTGATGCCTTTGGCTCCAATCAATACCTAATATCCGGCTCACGCTGCGCTCTCCCGAGAGGTATCACATCATCTGCGCTACTTCCGGACTTTTATCACATCTAAGCAGGGCAGAATAAAGTGGCTTAGACACTCCATTACATCTAATAACAACTTTACTACTGCTGAAACTTTATCTCAAACTTCATTTCCATCCAACAGAGAAACTATATCATTCTGTTATGAAAAACAAGACAGACAGCCTTTGGCAACAAGAGTAGATTGTGGGGATGAGAAGCTGACAGTTAAGCATTCTAATTTGAAAATACATGCTACAAATAAAAAATTACCAATAATCTTTTTCCTAGCATTCATAATATAATCCTAAAACAATTCATAGTTAAAACGAATATGAAGCTGTTTCTGCCTATGTATGTCACAGTATCAAGATGTCCATTACAAAGCAACACCCTCTGCTACAAAAGAGCAGTCAGGGATATCAAAAACTGCTATCACCAATTCCATATCATCAGTAACCATTAAAACAATCAACCAGTCAGTCAGGACATGTAGATACTGTACATAGAAATACCCATTGACACTGATACTGATTCATATCTATGTGTTGTACTTACAGCAGACAGCAACTCATGGTTTCAGTACCATGGCCAGAGGCCGTATGCCACATGCATATTCAGACACTGGTTATAAAACCATCCTCAAAGCAAACCACACCACCTGGCATATCCATTGAAATTCCAAGCATTACCGTCTTCCTGGGTTGAGATGATCCTTCAGCACGCAAAAGGCTTATCTTTGCAAACAATCAGCACTTTTCCAGATACCCCCGACAGGATGTCTTTCAGGTGGCTTACCTCTAAGTATTCAACATCCGGAAGCATCCATCAAAATCAGAAATAGAAACGAGTTATTCCCATTCTTCAAACTCAACATCTCTATGAGATATACTCCTTCCTGTTTCTCAACCAAGACATCTTCCTTGCTATGTCAAGGACATCGTTACATCTGCGGCACTAACAGGAAGCCACCTGCAGTAACCTGCGAGCACCACACTCATCAACGTCAGCGCCGGTAAGGTCCGGAAATCCATCCTAAGCGCGCTGATTGTTCATGCCGAGTTCCCGCGCCAAGAGCTTCTCCTCCAGTTAGAGACTCAGCGGGGTTCTTTCAACTGACATTTTAGGTCAGCTGCATATAAAAAGGATACATAATCATTACAGCACTAGATTCTATTTTTGAATGATAAGGAAGCCACAATTGGGGCATTTATATAATATCTATTCAACATCATAAAAATGTACATGTGCTCCAAAACAAAATAACTACAAAAATAGTCAAGGTAGGAAAGGTCATATTCATAATTTGCAATTTTTTACCACGTTGGTATGACTTGTACATGTATAGATTTACCACCAAGTTCCACCACCAGGGAATCCACTATATAATTGATACAGACATCAGTGGTTACTTAGAAGTGTACATGCCAGTGATGATGCAGATCTACTGACAAATTACATCAATTTTACTGTTGAATCCAACAACCCTCACATCCCTATATCTGACATCCCCTGGCCTGAGTAATAGCAGGATGTGCAGTTGTCGTGAAGACTTGCCTGTAGAATTATACTGAGGTAATGTGTATCATCAGCCAGGTGAACCCTGACATTACTACCTAAATGGCAGTCTGAGCTTCCCTCCGACCTGCGCTACCCTCCAGACGAGCCGGCAGGTCATGCACATCCAATTTTCCAGCCTCCAGCCCATTTCCTGGACATGTTAACCCGGCACATCTCCATTCATCACACATGCACGCCGCAGCCAAACTGACAACATCAAAATTAGACCGGAAAGAAAGCCGCAATTTCAGCAAGGGTAATAGAAAGTCACATTTCAGTAACATGAACGCTCCTTTTTGGTCACACTTACTGAGTTCTGAAAGCTTGGTTCTAATCTCTCTACGATTGTCTCAAACTCGAGCCACTCGCCAATCATGATGTCTTGAGCAAGGATTGTGGATACAGCCACGGATGGCAGACCTCGGCCCCTTACCCATAATGCTTTACAACCCTTCCAGCCCCACAGACAAGATAACCAAGTACTGAGGATAAATGGTAATGTTGCTCTGCCCTACACAGCATTCATAGATCAGAAGTCAAGCAACAGATGCAGCAGCCATCTCATTCATACATCTCTGCCTGGGATTCCCAGCAGGAAATTGTGTGCTGAATACAGTCTTCCTGGGCCATCTTGTCTCCAACTGGTTTTGACAGCTAACTTGAACATTGCCGGATATCGTATCTCAACAGTGAAGCACACAGCTTACTAATTTACCCGGAAGCTATTTCTTATCATACCTTACTCTTTTATCTTCTACTACATTCTACACTATTTGCTACTAACTGTTCGCAATGATTTACTTAACACATCCAGTTAAGTGCATATACACAACACAATTATTAGTAACATTCAACCTGAACAACATAAACTACTTGATGGAGTGAAAAAATATGTGGAGAAATCTAGTCAAAATTGCATGTATAATCTTATGTAAAATCATGCAAGTGCAAATAGACATAAACCACATTGTCAACCACTCCTTGGGGACTGTTTATGTAACAGGTGAGTGACATGTAACTCTATACACAGAAAATGACTAAACATTACTATGATTCATATATATGAGGGAGCAAACATTGTTTCATGATAAAGCCTATGACATAAAAACAGCATGACATAACATTTTTCCAGATAAATATGCTATCAGTTTTTTCCATTAAAAATTGCCAGTGCAGTAATTAGTCATAACAAGAAGTATATGCATCCTCGATATGAATTATTGATATCATACATTGTTGTACTACCACTAGCATTATGCTTTGGACTATCATAGGATTACAAGTAATAAAACTAATAGAGGCATTTTCAATATTGCATGTTATATTACAATGACTGGAGTGGTTATGAATTAACGTAAGGAAGATAATATGAATGGCTATCGTGGAAAATAAATGTGCAGTTCAAACGTACAACTTCAACAGTTCAAGATATCCGATAAGGTCTGACCTTGTACTGCCTTCAAGGTATTGCTGATATTGTCCTCTAAAGAGTTAGTACCCAGTGTTATCTGATGGGGCACAGCTCTATTACAAGTCCAGTCTGTGCCGGAAGTTCTAATTCTCTGTCCAGAAACTAGGCCTGGGATTTACCTGGGAAGCAGTTGGGTTGTGGTTGGAATTTGGTTATGACATTATCTCTGGATAAGGTAGATGTGATAAGGGGAACATCCACCGGAAATGGCCCTGAGCCACCAGACACCCCGCCATTTGCGCTCGTGGTCGGAATCAGCGATAAGGACGTTTATACCCGCCATAAACCGGATGCCAGGAAATTACGATTTCGTTATAGTACAGGAAGAACAGGAAATTGTTTGCCCCATCTCCACTGCGGATTAATGGAAGGGGTTAGACTCGGGGCCTCTTATTGTATGACACGCCACCTGCTGCCCGTGATTGCAACCTCACAAGGCTGTAATTATATTCCATCAGAACGCACACTTTCCTGTAAGGGGCTAATGGGTAACTGCCGGGGAACAAGCTGTGATAGAAGACCCAAGAGATGAGGGTGAAATTTTACACTGCAGTTTGTAATTATGTTTTGCTCCAAGGGTGCGAGGCATACTTGCAATGTTTCATACTTTCTTGCTTCTCCCATAAAGCAATTTTTCAGCAATTTTTCCAATTGACAAATTCAAACCCAAAACTACTACTTGTACTATTTCTTTTTTTACTTGAATTTCTGGTGGAAAATCAGTTCTGGGAAGGCAGTGTTTCAAACAGCGTATGATGTTCCCAAACCTCTGACTTGTACTTTCTACATCAAATAATATTATAAATATAGCATTGCCATTGCATTCATGCCAAGAGTATAGACCATCTCTGTTGTATGATGTTACCTTTGATACAAAAAATTCTGAATCTAATTTCTACCAGCCATTGTTACCTGTTACTTGGTCCCGCAGCCAATATTAGGCACAATCTTGTTTCTTTGAAAGCTGTGTCCAAAATGCTGGCAACCTACAATTTGCCATGTGATGAAAAATTATTCCAATTTTATGCCCTACTGATAGCTTCACAGAAGCTGCATTACCTCAGGCTATACTCAACATTACATCTACACTGATGACTGTAGCGTGCAGACTGGAACAGTCTTTTAACAGTGAGATGTGGAAGATGGGTCAATCAAGGAGTGAAGTAGTTGTATCAGGCCCTGAAGTTCTTCCCTTCATGTATTTAAAGGATGCCTGATTCTTTTTGGCATAATGACATGGTTGACATTTTCAAGGTGAGCCAGTTTTTGTCAAGTCACAATATCAACTTATATATTATTGCAGTTTGCAATATCTATCATTTGTAGTGCTTAACAGCTAGGTAGTTTAAATAATTTGGTGGCTTAGCCTATGCTAGCATTTAGGTCAACTACAAAATATTCCTGTTTCTTTTTTTATTCTCATTTTTTATTTCATTTTTACCCCCTAGCTATATTAATTTCATACGAAATTCTGAGAACCAAGAAATACATCAGGCATAGCCAAAGAAACAACTGAAAAGAGTCTGACCTATGAGCTACAAAATGCTACTAATTGACAGCATCTCACCAAGTGTGGTTACAAGTATGTTTCTGCCAATTAATAAACAATGTAATACATAATACTTTTTTTGTGGTAAGCTATTAAAATGAGGGACAGAATAGACAGAGAGTGCTTTAATTTAAGAAAGACTAGTCTATTTTAAGGTTGATCTTATATAACTTAAATCTATTTTAAGATTTTATATAACATCAATTTATTTAATTAAAGAATACTTACCAGAAACTGTGGCCACATTTTGTCATATGTGCCTCTTCTATCATGTCAAAGCAGATTGGGCTGAAAAACAAGAGATAAAAATATAAGCACATTATATTTCATGCTGCTGCAAAGCGAGTTGATTATTATCACTTGACGTGTTTTATATGCATGGAGTAAGCTCGTATTCATGTACACTAACAAGACAGCATGCAACTTTTGAACCATACAATGCAGAGTATAACAAGATTATAAAGGCACCTGGGACCACATGTGGAGTCTACCACCCTCACAATACTTATATAACAGCATCGAGAGCAGCTAAAAAAAGATCTACTGCTGCATGTTGTGGTCACACGGTTGTCAGTAGTTGATGAACTTAATCTGTTACAGTAGATTGTCACTAAGTTATAAATAATATTTATAACTGTAACTCATGTCAGTAGAAAATAGTTCACTACAAATGGAATTTGCACTGACTCATTTCTACTGGTTACATGACCAGCCAGGGCTCCAAATCCTTTTTCTGCATTTACAAGTTACAACACTATACCATACTAAAAATCTGTCCAGAAACCAATCAGACTGATACAGCAAAAAAAATATCATAGGCTCTGGTGGCTAAGTTTGAATTCTGCCTTCACTGTACATTGTATTTCACACTATTGTCATATGCTCTTTAGTTTTTCGGTATGATATGCTAAAATAATTGTATTTTGCCTCCAGGAAGGTCTGAGGGATCATAAAATCCTACACAAATCCACACAGGAAACACCAAGAGGCAGCTGCTTGGGAGTCCCTCACTTCCGTTCCGTTTTCTACAAATATCAAGCTTCAACAGAATTTTCTTACGGCTGTTTCACAATTGAGTGTACCCATTTACTTTTCCACATGTTACCAGTTGATAACAAAGACTACATGATATATTGATGTTTCAGACTTATATTTCCCAAAAGCTGGTGTGACAAGGAACTTAACAATAAAAAAAGTAGGGAAATCGGTTAATATTTGGCGAAACTATCGACAAAAATATTACTTAAAAATGCCCCATTTTCAATGTTACCAGCCGTCATTCAGTTTTTTCACATTCTAACCATTGCTGCAGACATCACAAATATGGTTGCTAGCTTAAAATTTCTTATTTTGTACAAGCAGGCATATGTTTACCAGAGATTTGTTACCAATTTTTGAAGATACACCACCTTTTTTTTGCCGGGAAGGTTATTTTTCACTTTTACCCCCATGTTACCAATTTTAGTGAAATATTTACTTAAAGATTGCAAGGTCTGTAGCATTGTTTAATTATACTGTTATAAGTGCTAGTTTGACATGAAAAGGTTTAATATGATGTATGTAAGAGAAAAAAAATTGAATGAGATCATTCCTACTTTCATCTGACTCACAGCTAAGGATTGAAGTACAGGCTGCCATTTTCCGAAAAAATCTGTCCCGTCCGTACCCCCTCTTGATTTCTACATTAAGTAAATACTATAAGCTTCTAATTATGATGGCTTATAAGTCTCTATTGGCATATACCAAACCACCATAGAAACCATTTCTGTGATAAAGAATTTGCCTGATATAGCACAATATATCCCCAAATGTCCCGTCCGTACCCCTGTCCCGTCCGTACCCCCCACCTGTCCCGTCCGTACCCCCACTTTTATTTTTTAGCCAAAAGCTGTGGAAAATGGCATTCCAATTGCTTGAAATACTCATAGTAAAACCTTAAAAGATACAAACATTTGTCCTCCTTACCAAAATTAGCAGTTTTTAATGAATTAATCAACATTTGCTTTCATCCAGAGGAATCTCTTGTGGACATTGTCTACTCCGGACTCACGTGCATGTGAACCAACTTTAGAGAACTGTTCTGGTTCTCTGAAAAAGGTATTAACAAGCCAAGGTGCAAAAGAAAACATAGCAGTTTATGTGCATTTTGTAGCTGTGCTAGAAATTGAAATTCCTTCAAGGGAGGAGGGTTGCCAATAACTCTGAATTTAGACTACAAATCCTGCAGCGCCCCCCCCCCATTCTTTTCTTTGAGCAAACTCAAATATATAAATGTACAGGTTCTGATATGTTATATTATGTTATTAATGCTGTTACTAATGTTCCCAAAGCCTTTTTAGCAATATTAGTAATTAGAATCCTTGAATACCTACCATCAGCTGATTTTTTAAAGGAAGGCCCTAAATTATATAAGCCAGAAAACGTTTCTGTTCATACTGTAATATACAGAAAATTCTAATTACAATGTCCAGCTTCCTTTTTCTTAGTCTAGACACTATCACAGTGTTTGTAGATGCTTCATTCACTGGAATTAGTGAATAAATGTGTTTCAAAAGGTTTGGACAAGTCCCTGCAGTATCAGTCTTTTGACCCATTGTGTCCCGTCCGTACCCCCACATACAATCATAAAATGATCATTGAAAAGTCCCTTGACATGTTTCCAAGATATATAAGCTAGAACCTTTTGTAGAAATATATACAGAATGAAATAATAACAGAGATAAGCTTCCAAATTGCCTGAACTTGAAAATTTGGTATTTGACCTTTCCTTGAACATGAAATGCCAGCAAGTTGTTTTTATCGCAATATAATAAATGACCAGAAAATGACACCGCAAAGTGTTACTGCAAATCAAAGTCAGTTTTTTGGTGTTGTGGATACTAGTAATGGAAGATAATATGGAATAGTGTTTATCTTTTGTTCTTTATTTGGGTATATTCTATGTAACTTTACATACAGTCTTGCAGTTGTCCCGTCCGTACCCCCTTATTGACCCATTATAAAAAAGACCTGTATCACAGTAACCGAGATGTGTTGTGCAGAGATATTTTAGGATATGAAGCCCAAACTATGTACCTTTGAATTGCCAACATAAATTTTGAAGTATATGAAAGTTGATTTTTCACCCTAAGTGACAGCCTTTTGGTACACTCAATTGTGAAACAGCCGTTACAATACATCAAAGAACATGCTTTTCGAATGTTACATTAATGTTTGATATGGTATGCTTGCCAAACTTCACAGAATACCTTTTGCAGCAGAGAAACCACAAATCACAAATGTCAAATCAATGATGTGCCCAAAGTGTTAAAAAAACATCTTTCTTATGTTTTTGGCAAGGCAAAGTATTGCAAGAATATGTCCCAATTGCCAGACTAGATCTATGTTCCAGGGTTTCATTCATTATGTAAGATATAATATAGGTGGTAACAATGCAAACCTTCATCCTTCATTCACTTATTTCTTCATTGACTTGTGCACTCCACTACATGCAGCCTAATGAACCAGTGTAGCATCTTATACTTCATTTGGTAGGCATTTATTACGTTATTAATACTTGTCAATGGCCAATTATGATGACATTTGAGACCAATTGATACCTGGACGACTTCCAAGACTTGTTACAGAATTATATGTACAATTTTCTTTTCAGTAGAGGTGTGCCTTGCCCTCAAGCGTGTCTGACTCCCACTACCAAAGAATTCCAGAGATCCATATTTCATGACCAGAAATATTCCACCCATTTTAAGCTATTTTGACTGTCAACACTGATACAACAATATTCTTATTTACAATTACTGAGTTGACATTTGACAAATGAACATCTTGTATTGTCCTAGCCATCAGAGTATTGTCTTAGACATCAGAGCCTTCCTTTTAGAGCCAATAGGTTGGCACAGGATTGTGTAATTTGCAAAGGTGGCACACTCCAGGGCATGCAATTTGAATGGCCGGAAATAAGTCTCCTGGTAGATATGTAGAAACATGCTGCAGGGTCTTGGTTCTGATTGCCTCCGCCCAGGGGGTTACATATTACCAGTCTAGGTTTTTTTTTGTTTCATTTGCTGATTTGGAAATAGAAGATACAAAGAAGTTGCAATCCAAATTATCAATCTAAGTAATACACTTTATAAATTTTGGGTAAGCTGTGGCCCATTGGTCAACTTGACACCTGGATACAGATAAATTGATGTTAAATATTTCATTTCAACATTACAAACATTTACTGACAATCTTAATATTTTTAGTTTAACATGATTACAATAGAATGCTCATAAAAAAATTACACACAACAGCTATGTGAGCTTAGAAAGATATCAGTACATGGATTCTCAATATTGTCTGAGTCTGGGTACATCTTGGTTCATCTTTTGTTCTCTAACATCTGTCAACATCATGTGAAATTGAAGTATGTTTACAATAACTATATGGTAAGTTGTTATTGCTGCTGCTTTTGTCAGTTACATTTTCATTTGCAAGAAGACAGGGTTTAGCTTCTACAAATTCCATTATACATTTTTGCACCTGAGTAGGTGGGCGGGTAGGTGGGCGGGTAGGTGGGTGTAAGTAAAACATACCTCGCAACAATCACACCTGTCCATCCTCAAGAATGTTATTGGAATGTACAATTGAAAGTGAAAAAAAGGTAATCTTCAAGTAGTCTAGCTTTTCACTGGTTTGCAGTGACTAACAGACATCACACAGCCACACACAGACAATGTTCTTGGCAAAGGAACATAGTACACGTTTCAAAACATATTTGGGGTTTGATGGCAGCCAACAATGTAAACACCAGCTGTCTTGACAAGTTGTACATAGTTAATCTGTAATAAAATCTTGTAAAGATGTAAACAAAAAATGCAATCGGTCATTTGCTCAATAGGGAAACTGAATAACCATGTGTAGGAAATCTGAGTCATAAACTCTAAATGGTGTTCGGTGGTACCTTCTTACTTAGTCTGCTTCTAGTACATTTCAGACCTCCCACAATTTTGACAACTACAGGTCCAAGTTTACCTTAAAAACTTCACAAGTCCATGGTATCCACAGTTGACACCTACTCCCAAACTACAGTATCTGACTCTGAGAGGGATAAAATCTACAGACACTGCCAAAGTCATTTTTGAAATGGTTGATCAATTATTCTTGACCATCTTATATATTCCTCTCCTATAATATGCTGTCATACAGTTTTGCAAACCAGGAAGCAAGTTTATTAATATTTGGTGTCTGAAATTAAAGACATGAAATGGGAAATCTAACTTAAATTTTTATAAAAGCAGTGTGGATTGGTAAAAACTGCATCAATGTTTATCAACCAAGAGTAATGAGTAGGAAAGTTCACTTTCACACAGGTGTTTCGTCAGGTGGACCACCCGCCCACCTGCGGACGTACCACCCACGGGAGGCAACTATCACACATTCCCACCGCTCTAGGCTATGTACAGCAGCGTTCTGATTGCACAAATTAACGACACAAACAAGGGCATGGGAATTAGAACAAGACAGTTGTTTGTGTCCACGCCACCAGGGAGTTTGGCCCCTAAAGAGATAGTCCGGAAGCACTTGGTGTTGTGCCGTGCTGACCCGAGGCCAGATACAACCATACGGGCTGTCCGGCTAGCGGGGGAGTATTTGTGCACCGGGGCGTCGTCTGTGGCATTTGTCATGCTCAAATATCTTGGTCACTAGTTAGCCTGAAAGGGGATATATCAGCTTTTTTGTATGAATGTACCAACTCCTTGTGCTAGGCTATTTAGGGATTATCTGTGTGCAGAGGATGTTTCGGAACAAAGGCCGTCCTAAACAATCACCGGTTTCCTAGCACACGGGGCATCAAGGGAAAACACGCTAGGAAAATTTAGCCTGGCGTGGAGTTCTGGTCAGAAGTTCGTCACTGAAAACCTTACCAGACGAAGTCGTTGTTCTTGTCCTCGTCTGTGTTGATGATACCATTGTAAATAGGAGGCTGTGGCCGCTTCAGTCGCCGTCTCGTCGGCGTTCTTCCTGCCATGACACCAACACTTCCCAGGCCAGACGTGCAACGTCCCTCACAGTCCGGCTCCTCTCTGCAAGCTGTGGAACCCTGGTCCGCGATTGCAATGTCTCCCTACGAGGACAACCCCGTCCCCTTTCACGTGCAGCTGATCGGAGCAGCTAAATCACCCAATTTTTCATGCAAGATGGGCCCAAAAGTAGCTCCATTCGCAACATGAAGTTCGCTCTACATTCGAACCTGGGTGGAACACGCATGCGCACCCATCCCAGGATGCACCTCGGCATTCCTGAGCAGGTGTCAATGTCCCGGATGTGTCGTCTGCTACGCGCCAAATCTGCAAAATGTCGTCTGCTAGACTGGGTTTGGTCAGCTGTGGAAATATCACTTCATGTTTTCCTCACCGACTGTGAATTCGACGGTCGCAGCGAAGGTAGATCCATTCTGTGGTATTTTTCTACATCTTGAAGCCTTAATTCCAACAAAATAATGTTTAGAACTTTTATACTTTGAAAGTTATCATAACCCACACGGGCCTGCATCTAACATAACGTTACAGTCATATAATGCGCTGTGCCAGGGGCCGTTAAAACATGGTACAAGAACATAGTATTGATGATTTAGATAAATTTTGTATCGTGACTACACCAGGTAGTGCAGCAGGACCGGCAGTATAGCACTGGAACTTTCAACGCGATGCATATTTGTCTCAGTCTTTTTCTGAAATAACAACGGGGCACTTGTGATTTTTTTTGGGGGGGGGGGCGAAAACATCTTCTTGCCGTTGTATAAACTCACAGAAACCAAGGTTATCACTAAATAAGTTGAATATGTGACAGAAGATTAAGGTCTAATTGTAACCTTACTCGGGGTCTAGTGGTTCTGTGTTACATACACTATATGGCGAACATCGCAACACAAAGTATGCCACAGCGCTTCAGAGGTGCAGAAGAGTCACCTAGCATGTCTGAGTATGATTTCATCCAGAGTCTAGCTGGTGAATCACCGGTGAACAACCTCGTAAATTAACGGTTAACCTTTTTTAGTCTCACATATGGACCAAATTTAGATACTGTAACGGTACTTATTTCTTCTAACCATCTACTTCCGGGCAAATCTAGACATTACGAGGCAGTATGAGTAATATAAATTCGGCTCCCACCAATGTCCCTTGTAAACATGCACTGAACTGGAAATCATGTGTCTGGCAGTTTTATGTTTTCATCAATTATTGAAGAGTGAAGAGAATCGTGCCCATTGTACAATCAGTGACTTTGACACTGCAAAAGGACTCGAGGTGCGAGGTGTGTTATCGGAAATTAAAGTGGCCATAGAGATCGACATCATTTCAACCTGTGATTTTAGGTAGGTGGATGACAAAAGGCAAGTTTGCTTGGAGAGTTGGTAATGTTATTAGTAAATAACAGAGATATCGGATAGCTATAGGTGGTGTCTGAACGTAAGATGATTACGGATACGGTCGTTAAAATTGGTAAAAAGATGACACGCTCAAAATAGCAAATTTTCCTCCTTAAGCTTACGCAAGTGGTTGTATGTGACAATTTAGGAGCTGGTGTGTCTTACACCACTACTGTTATACCAAGGAGCTGACCATTCCGACACAATACTAATATCATATCTACTCATGAGGTTACCGACGAGTTATGACTGATAGCTAGTGAGCGCATTGATTGAAGCTAGAAGAGACTGTAGCTACCGGTGGTATTTACTGTCTGGTGCGTGATAAACCCCACTGTACCACACCGTCATTATCAGTAACGTTACATTGTATATAAGGGCATGATGAGAAATCACTGACATTTCAACTGAGCCCATTCATGGGATTTTTAAAAACATTGTCACTACTTGGCGATACATAAGATACAATAGCACCATGAATAGGCCTGTTTTCGGCGAAGTGCAGTATGACAAGAAAGGCTTTCCGTGTTCATTCAGTCATAAATATCACGGTTGGTTGGCACGGAAGGTAGGCACGCCCTCGTAAGGTCAATACTAAACGACGCGACTGGAATTGTTATCCGTAGAAGATTTCTATAGGAAAACGTGACCATATTGGGAATCGCAACTATAATCATATCAACTTTTGCAAATTGGAAATTTTAGTGGCTTACATATTTTTTCGACCCTTACCTATTTTCTTTGTGTTGTTGTCATGATGGTGCATTTTTATCAACTATTGTGGAATACTGAACTTGGCCTTCCCATGGGGATTTAGATTCTCATAGACATATGTTGTTGTTGTTTGTTGTTGTTGTTTGTTGTAGGTTTAATACGTAACCGACGTGTGGTATTTTTCTGACAGGCTAATTGTTCAGAAATATTATCTTATGGCGAAATATGACTTTGAAATTGATGTACTGCATACTCAGCCTTCTGTTACCTTGTCAATTATTCATGGCTGAACTCAAGGTTTACCTGTCACGTTGTTTGCGAGAAGAAGATTATATGTTTTGGTTTCTCAAGGTAGGGGCATGGTGACATCGATCAGTTAGTTATGTTAGCAACAGTTGCAGACAGAGTCATTATCATGCCTTGGGCCAGCGCCCGCCCTTCCCCTTCGAACCCTGACCTCAGACTAAAGAGACGCTTGACTGCGGGTTGATTCGGGGTCTCGGATTTTTTAAGACCGCGCCTTCAAAACTTGCCGGACGAGTTCCCGGTGTCGTCGTCCCGTAGTCTGACGGTCCCAGGACACTAAGGTAGCACAGAACGACAGGCTACAGCGCCGATTTCACGTACATCACTGGAGATTCCCCGTGTTAAAGTACGGTTACGGTGGTGCCCTTTCTTAAGGTAAGCCGACTGAATCTAAACCTTCTGTTTTTGTTGTTGACTGTCTGGGAGTGTCGGGGGAGCCTGGTGCAAGGCCAGTCTAAGCCATACCCAAGGACAGGCCAAACCTTGTTTTGGGTGTGTTCAGATATGTCTGTGCACGCGTATTGACTGTAAAATAGCGTTTCTGACATCTGTCTGTGTGTCGGTGACCCATGGAAACGCATTTATAGTCTACATCTTCAAAAAACGGAAGCTTCGAGACTGTGCTGCCAAATCACATTTTATGAGACACGCATCTTTAATATTCATATGCCCAATTTACTAAGCCAGTGTAACCTGTCCTGCACAATGACAGAAACCACCATTGGGTATTTTTGTAAGTCTAGGAGTTTGTGGTTGTCACCTGCGTGGGTGCATCCGACATGGTGTATCGGTATGTCTAGCGGTTGTTATTCAAAACTATAGCCTAATTGACTTGTTAATATTCAAGTGGGATATTTACTGTAGCATTCCTGCGGGACTGCACCCGGGCCGCGCCGTGGGCGTGTCCTTAATAATACCATGACGTCACCCCCATGTAGACAAACAGCCATGTAGACAAACAGCAAAGTTTGCACAGGAATTCCCACCGTATAGGTGCAATTTACTCAGCCACGAAACTCCGTCAGTATTTATAATGTATCAGATTCCTCAGCGTCATGCAGATCACGCACTAGTAGTTAAATCGCTGGACTGCGTCAATAGATAGATCAGATAAGAGTGGCCACTGCAATTAGTATCATTTAGTTTCTCAAATATAGCATTTTGTGCTTTGGAACACCGACATGACATACATAGAAAAGCTGTCTTTATGTCGCTGACCTGTAGAACAAATATAAGACTGAGTCGAGCAAGATAAATCTTTTCCTGACAGCCAGGCCGGGCTTAAATGTCAAAGGTTACGGAAACAAGTCATGTCTGAAATAGCGAATTCGAAGAGGGAGGGGACAAATATGATAATTGTCCAAGGTCGTCTGAATCACGTACAGTGTATATAGAAGTGTTAAGTTGTTACTTATACAATACAGCGATTCCGGAAGACCTTGGGTTTCTATTTGTTCTGCCTTAAAGAATGTTAATATGTCTTTGTGCGAGGCATTCTCAGAGATAGTTGGCACTGACCCAAACCAGATAGACTAGGCATCGGGATGAACTGACAATCATCTCAAGGGTCTCAAGGTCTTGCATGCTAACGTTACAGGATAGATGACCAAGGCACACTCTTCCTGATTTAACTAGATACTGACAATTATGCTGATCAGCACTGAAGGACTTGTTTGTAAATTATAAGTCTAGACAAACACCTGGATATCACGGTGTAATGGTTTGGAATCTGGCAACGCCTACCGGTGTGTTGTTTTGAATATCTGTATGGTTAATCATATTCAGCGTACCCGACGTACAATGCACAATTTCAACAAAAGGTGTCCTAATTTTGGCGTAAGTCTACAGATCCTTGTGAATAGTAAGACACTGATGAAGGAACTGGAACGGATTAAGGTGGGCGAAGTCATAGAGTGCAGGCCACGTTAGGTCATTCCTCTGAATGCATGCATGCGCCACACGCCTTACTTTCACTCAGGCAGCAGTCGCGAATATTTTACGGCCTCTTCTGAATACGTCTGCACATGGCGAGGAGGACCGTAACGTTTGTTGTGTACAAATGTAGAAACATAATACGCGTGTTATTATCATGGTGACCTCTTGTAAATTATCGCAAATTCATGTTCATATACAAACTTGGGTAGTCCTGTTGGAAGTCAGTCGTCATACAGTGTTACCGACCTAAGTGCTGATAACGTATCGCCCCCTAAAATGAGTATACACATTACCAGACAACATAGATTAATGTAGTGTATTCAAGGACCTTTGGGTGCCATGATGAAAATGACAAACCTTCGATAGGTTAAGGTAAGATCGGGCACGAGTGGTATGCCTGACGTGGCCATTGCTTAACACATCATCGCCGTTCTTTCTCAAATCATTTTTACACTCGTGACTATAAGCCATGTCCGATGGAACGATTGTCTTTGCGTATACAATTGAATGGATATCAGGAACTGTCGCTGAATAAACACATGATCACTAAGTTGTAACCACTAATAATACAGGGCGTTCACCAGATAAACGGTACCAAAGGTCAAGCCTACCCATGTAGCAGTCCCTTGTCTGGTCCTTTTCCTGCCTCCATTTCATGTTTCCTGCAAAAGTTTACAGGTACGTAGCAAGGTAACGATTTTGTGTGAGATTGCCTTTAATGACTGGACTGTTCGAATAGATATTAACAACATAGGACACTTGCAAGTAATTGTGGTTTCTCCACTCGCAGATTACACCCACTACAGCAAGGTGAAGACATTTGATACCGGAGAGTGTCAACATGGCAAGCAAAGACACAGGTAAGTAAACATTGAATCGTCGTAAGATCACCGCGGTACCATGCGTTGTAGCTTTTGTATCAGGCCTAGTCATTGATCCATTGTTTGTCTGCTGTTAAAATGACGGCTACTACATGCCTCAAGGGCTGTTACAGTGTCTGAATCGTTGCGGCCTTGTTGTGTAGAACTACTTGCTTGGACACTATAGGACGTTGTGACACCGTCTACATGTACAGTGTAGTTTGCGTTAACAGTGATAGACTAGCAGCATTAAATTTATAATATATTCGAGCAGTTTGATAGCTTTGCCTATGATGTTATACGAGGCCCACTTTGCTTCACCATGTTGCACACTGTCGCATGTGTGGACAGCTAAGGATACTTCAGGGGCGAATTTCGTGCTTTTCTTTTTGGTCAAGAGCAACTACTGCAAATTTAAAGGCTCCATAAGAATGCATGAGTGGTGCTTACGCTGCTTGGTTTGTAGTATCTTCAGTGGACCAAAACTAAAAGCTACACTTTGTATTACAATCGCCAAATGAAATGAATGATGGCATAGTTGCATGTTGAGCAATACTTCCACGGCCTTTTCGCTACATCGCCTGTTCGCTGCAAGTTCGCTGCAATGCACGAAAAGTTATTTCACTTTTAATCATGTTTGTTTGATGGTTTTTGCTCCAATTTATGGACAAGCGCTGGGTAGTCAGCAAAGACAGCTAGCGTACAGGCTATGTAGCGAAATGGCCGGTTACCGCTTTGTGCATAGAGGTATAGTATGGGTTATGTGTTACTGCTGCAGGGGTGCAAATGACCAATGGGACCGACGACTTAATATGGATCACCCCGCATATATGTACGTAAGGTTACATGTATATATACTATGTAGAGATAGATTTTGTGCTTAAGGTTGGCTCTGCATGTTTAACACTTACGGTGAGGTGGCGGCGGCTGATGGTACTATGTACGGGTGTGTTTACATCAGTGGAACAATATAGGTGCGTGTGGTGTAACAGCTCATGCATTACGCTACAGCGGCGTCATTTTATCATTTACACTTTCTAACAAAGTGCTGGTATACCATCAGTTATCATTATCACCCCAAAATCTGAATCTACATTCGCTTTCTGTATGCATATGTTTTTCTTTCAAAATAGGATGAATATTCATTCATAGAATAGCGTCGTAGAGACCATGGTTCAATGTCAAGGGTAACCTTTTCACACACAATATAAACGAAATTGGCAGATTGATAAAGGGTTCATCGGAAACAATTGACAATCAGTAGCTTTAAAACAACTACAGCAAAGCGACTAACGTTGACCCATCCTTACAAGACAGCCTACCCTAATAATTTGATATTTGCTCCAAATACACATGGGTATTAGTGCCTTGTCAACAGTGTCACTTAAGAGTTTATAGACATTATCCAAATGTGAGGTATTCTATAATTTGGAACTGTAGGTATAAAGAAGACAGTCGCGGAGAAGACCGCAACCCAAACGACTAGCGGCACGTCAAGTGGCGACAAGACTAAAGATGCAGGTAAGCTTGTTTCCTAGCTAAGAAGAACAGTACATCTGACATGATCCCAGTTCGTAGACCACATCTCATGTCTACCATGTCCGCGACACAGTACTCTTTATCGGAGGTTGGTTGTGGCGCGTACAGCTAGTTGACGTCGCCAGGAGCGTTAAGAAATGAGCTTGCACCTAATTATAAACGGATCGCTTCCTTTAACTGATTAAATCATCTGCTTTCTTTTTAAAGTGAAACTTCAACAACTCTGCAGCTACATTTCAATCATAAATGCACGTGCCTGAGCTGACTGTTTTGTTTTGTTTGGGAATGGACTTTGCGCAGACTCCATTTGAAGAGGTCAAAGATTCAGTGACCAGATGACGCCATTACAATATGCGTCAATTAATGAATGACAGTAAACGTCAACGTCTCATCATAAACTGCCGGGCAGCAGACGAAAGCTGCCTCATGAGCATTAACCTTGCACTTGTGAGACAACATTTCGTAACATCGTACGTCGTATCCATGGCTAGTACTACCTTTTCTGTCGTCTTCTCTGCTCATGAAGACACAATATTTCCGCTGTAACATTTGGGTACTGACTTAACCTTCTTGTTATCTGCTCTTGGTGATGGTGGCAGGGCAGTTTCTCCTACCTCATCTCCGTACCGCCATTGCACTAACAATTGTGATCTCCATATCGTAGAGAAGGACCGCAGATTTTTAACGATCTCATCATTAAGTCCCCTCCTTTCCGTATGGGTAACCCTCGTTCTCTTTTTTAGGGCGAAGGAATACCTCTTCCTCAAAGGGGCAATCACTTCACAACTTACGAAATCAAACAGAAAGGACGTTCAGACGCAAAAATCTTACTAATAGTGCCGGGAAAGGTATTGATGAGGAGGAGGACCGCATAGGCAAGCTTCTAGGTCGGCTAGATAGAACGTTGGACGGGCTTAAGGCAACGAATGTAGTGACCGGTGAGTGGTTTGGACAGTCCCGATGACCTGTCACGCTAACCGCCACACGCAGAATAAACCATACAATCTTCTTTTTCCTTTCAGTTGTGAGCAAGAATGGTGGCTCTAGCATGTTTTTCTGTCATCAGACATTAAGTGCCTGCTTGTTTTGTAGCTGCCCGGCCTGCAGCTCTGCACAGGTGCATGGTGGCGTGTCATAAGCACTCATATTGATCACTGGCTGTGCTGTCATTGCGCGACTTTCTTCTCATTCATTATGCATATCATATTTATAATGCCATATCCTTCCTTCTTATTTGTGGAAGTTGCCTACTGCCCTCGATCCGTGACAGTGTGATCAACTTGATTATTGAATGGGCTTCGATGCTAGAGCGTTTTGAACTGTAAAAACAAAACAAGTACCCATCAACTTGTACTCCTATAGTTACAGGTTGCATGGAACCTAGAGCAGGAATCGTTTATTTTTGATTGAAAAATTTGATTGAATTGTTTATTGATCTTCCATAATGTTGCGATGCACACGTTTCCCTTTTATCCTTTTATCTTCTGACCAACCATCGATTAAGTGTACTTATGATGTTTTTGTCCGCTATCCATTTTGGTTTACTTTTAAACAGGAGTTGGAGGAAAACAGGCGGTGCAAGCTGGCTCCTTTAGCACATCGCAAAAGCAGGCCGAGCAGACCAGTTCAGCAGCAGCAAATGCAGGAAAGGGTGGGCTGGAGAGTACCCTGGCAGGAATGCTGCATGGTCCTACCATCAAGGGCGACACGGCGTCCAAAGAAAAGGCACCCATCGTTGGGCCAGGCGGCATTCCAAAAGAAGAAGTCAGGTGGGGTTCCGAGTACGTGACATTGAAACAAGGAGCTGCGACAGCACAGTCAGCCGCTCCAACCCAGGCCGCAGCGACCATCAAATCAGCAGACACCACACAGTCTGCAGCACCGCCGGGCCCTGGGCTGTCAGCTGCGTTAGATGGAATGCTGCGTGGACCGACCATCAAGGGCGACAAGACGTCGAAAGAGAAAGCTCCAATCGTTGGGCCGGATGGTATTCCAAAAGAAGAAGTCAGATGGGGTTCCGAGTATGTGACATTGAAGCAAGGAGCTGCGACAGCACAGTCGGCTGCCCCAGTACAGGCAGCAGCGACCATCAAGTCAGCAGACACCACACAGTCTGCGGCACCGCCGGGTCCTGGGCTGTCAGCTGTGTTAGAGGGCATGTTACATGGTCCTACTATCAAGGGTGACAAGACGTCGAAAGAGAAAGCTCCAATCGTTGGGCCAGGTGGCGTCCCTAAAGAAGAGGTTCGATGGGGTTCTGAGTACGTCACCGACAAGCAAGGAGCTGCGACGATGCAGTCAGTCGCTCCAACCCAGGCAGCAGCGACCATCAAGTCAGCAGACACCACACAGTCTGCGGCATCGCCGGGTCCCGGGCTGTCAGCTGCGTTAGAGGGAATGTTACATGGTCCCACTATCAAAGACAAGACGTCGAAAGAAAAGGCTCCAATCGTAGGTCCTGGTGGCGTCCCTAAAGAAGAAGTCAGGTGGGGGTCTGAGTACGTGACAGACAAGCAAGGTGCAGCGACGATGCAGTCAGCCGCTCCAACCCAGGCCGCAGCGACCATCAAATCAGCAGACGCCACACAGTCTGCGGCACCGCCTGGTCCTGGACTGTCAGCTGCGTTAGAGGGGATGTTACATGGTCCCACTATCAAAAACAAGACGTCGAAAGAAAAAGCCCCAGTTGTAGGGCCAGAAGGAATCCCTAAGGAAGAGGTCAGGTGGGGCTCAGAGTATGTCACTGACAAGCAAGGAGCTGCAACAATGCAGTCGGCAGCCCCAGTACAGGCAGCAGCGACCATCAAGTCAGCAGACGCCACACAGTCTGCGGCACCGCCGGGTCCCGGGCTGTCAGCTGCGTTAGAGGGCATGTTACATGGCCCTACTATCAAAAACAAGACGTCGAAAGAAAAAGCCCCAATCGTAGGTCCAGGAGGCGTCCCTAAGGAAGAAGTACGATGGGGTTCTGAGTACGTCACCGACAAGCACGGAGCTGCAACAATGCAGTCGGCTGCCCCAGTACAGGCAGCAGCGACCATCAAGTCAGCAGACACCACACAGTCTGCAGCACCGCCTGGTCCTGGACTGTCAGCTGCGTTAGAGGGCATGTTACATGGTCCAACTATCAAGGGTGACAAGTCGTCGAAAGAAAAAGCCCCAATTGTAGGTCCTGGCGGCGTCCCCAAAGAAGAAGTAAGATGGGGCTCTGAGTACGTCACCGACAAACAAGGAGCAGCGACGATGCAGTCAGCCGCTCCAACCCAGGCCGCAGCGACCATCAAGTCAGCAGACACCACGCAGTCTGCGGCACCGCCTGGTCCTGGACTGTCAGCTGCGTTAGAGGGCATGCTACATGGTCCTACCATCAAAGACAAGAATCAGAAGAAAAAGAACGCACCAGTCGTCGGCCCTGATAGTATTCCTACGGAAGAAGTCAGGTGGGGAGCGGAATATTCTGCAAAAGGTAAGCAAACAGTTTAGACTTTACCACTTGGAATGAAATTACGTTGGTGCTGAAATGCCATCAATTAATCCAAACAATATCATCATGAGCAGTGGATGTGTAGCGGACCAATGGACTACAACGTTCGTTGAGACAATAGATGCTGACATGTCCAATTGTGCTTTTAAAGGAAAATCCTGTTGGCTGAAAAATAAGAATGAGACGTCAATTGACCAATATTTGACTTTTTTGCAGAGGCTAAAGGACAGAAGTCTGGGCAGAAGGCTGGGGGACGCAAGGGGTCAGGCAAGAAAAAGGGGAAAAAATAAAACTTCATAGAAATAAACAATAGCTAAAACAGTACTACGTAGGTATCTACATCATGCGATGGCTTTTGCAGTACAATAGGCTGGGCACACAACAATGAAATTGCCTTAGTATTATTGAGTTATTGACTTGCCTGCAGGTAGGGACATATCATTCTTTTGGTCGCAAGGTCATCATTTTAGTTACCACCTACATACAAGAAATGTTGCAGAATGGAAATATTGGTTAGTACAATGGTGACAGAAATGGCCGATCATTGACATGGATTACAAAATGTATAAAGACGACATTCCAGCGAAGAGATCTGCATGTGCCTTGGTATACATTTGTATTTTATTACGTGCTAGTTCTAACAGCAAACGAAATTGTAAGTAGGATGCTGGTATACTAGTAATCTGTACAGTACTGTATCTTTAGGTAAAATAATAAAGAAAATTGCAGATAGTAAAAATAATGTGTTCCCTGTAGTGATACGGTGATTAGCACTAGAGATAGAAGAGGAATATGAACATAATTGATCTACATATTAAAAGAAGCCATACGACCAAGATATCTATCCGCTAAAGATGTAATCAACTAACCAATCAGCTGGTCCTATCACGTTTCAAATGTTAATATTTTTGGCGCTTGGTTTCATGTATCGCTGTCATAATAGTACGCATAGTGACATTAGAAATGGTACAAAACAAAACAGGATTTTTCAGGTGACTGCTCTTAGCTACGTTGATTGATAATTCATGACAAACGGTGACGGAAATAAATAAGAAAAAATTAACCCTGCTGGGACAGGAGTTATCGACTCAAGAATTGTTCTTACATGACATATTTTTGCTGCTTGCATTTAGATTCTGTATTAACAATATACAGGCTGTAAAAGAGCAAGGCATCAGTTTCATTTCTTTTGACTGTCACGAAGTCACCTTTAGATTCACAACTTTTTCAACTAATTGTAACGGTAGATGCAAGCAAATGTAAGATTATTTCACTTAAGAAATGAGCAACTTCTGACAGGTGAACAGTGTCTTTATTCAAGTTATGCATGAGAAGTGCTACACGTCTGACGTTCAACATTGAAACACAGACACTATAACTGGTATGCGCCGTAAACCTAGGTAACTTATGATTGCTTTTAAATGTTTCAACAAAACCAACTTAAACAACTTAAATAAATGCTAGTCTTCAAAACTTACTTTTTTCATCAAACATTTTATACAAAATTATAAACAACATTTAAAATAGCAACTAAATGGAAAAAAAATATAAGCATGACGTATAATAGTATTTGTTGCAACAATTTCAACTTGAGCCTTTGCCCTGCATTGACATTATAGTCTTACCTCTACTACAGTATTTCTCTCAAAAATGTACATTCATTTGATATATTCTATAGCTAGGGCACTTTTCTTAAACAAGTTTAACAAGTTTGTACGAATGATAACAGAACTTGTCAAACACTTCCTAATGACTACTTTTTCAGCTTTCTCTGGTCCACATCATTCTGACAAATGACTGAAATTATTTGTACACACACACAAAAGTATTTGACACAGTTACAAGTAGGCCCTCCTACAGTTGTCCACAAGTGCAGAGTGGAGTGATTGTTGATATGATTGCAATAACACCTTGTAGACATGACTATCAAACATGGCCATGTGTGTAGCTGCCATCTCCATTACATATAACACCACCTCTGACTCAAATCTCACCAGTGGCACAGTGTAAAATATTCAGGATCTAGCCATGGGAAAATGCCAAACACAATTCAAAGTATTTCAAGTATGCATCAATCCCCTATATTATGTTCTAGCCATTCAATAAATATCAAAACTAACATCCACTCCAACTCATAAACTGATTTTTAATCCTCCCGTAATTTGCTACAGAATATTCCTGCAACATCATGAAAGAGGAATACCTCATGACATTAAACTTTTGATCTGTTACATTTAAGTAGCAACATTGAATTTGTATCTACAGGTGTAAACGCACAATGGACATGATGGTTTCAACATTGTCAAAATGTGTTGATGGACAGATTCTTTTATAATTTTCTGTAAGCAGAAATTTAATCATATATACTCTCTCCAAGCAATTATATACAAGTATATGGTCTACTAAAGCAGTATCTTTGCAACTATAGGATCTTCTTTGCATTCTAGAGATATTTACAACTATAGCAGCCCTAGGAAGCAGCTCTGATAGTCTTATTGTCATCCTCAAACATGAGGTAGGACAGATTTACAATAAGCACATCTGGACAGTAATTATTTGCCTGAGTTTTCACAGACACATTAAGGCAATGTTACATCTGACTTATCTTGACTACCTGTCAGGAGTGTGGTCAGAGAAACAACATTTATGCAACAACAACAAATCTATGGGTGTTTCAGCTCCACTGTGAGCAGCAAGTCGGCACAGGACCAACAGTAAATCACATATTTTCTAGGAGAAGTAGGCCTTTAAGGCCATTTATAAGGCAACACGGCAACACTTATCACCAATCTGATGTCATGTATTGCAGAACTGAGCATGTATCAATTGGTCAAGTAAAAGCTTGAAACATGCAACACTTTTTTGGTATTAGGGTTCCATTGAATTCAAAGTCACATGAAGTTCCCTTAAAGGTTTAGAACTTCTTGATCATGTCCTTCTGACATTGTTACATGGTAGTTGGAATGTCCCAAAACATTGCAGCATCAAAAGACTTGGAATGGCTTGGATATTTGCGTGCCCAGTCGTTGCCCCATCAGACGAGCCCCTGAGTTTCGGTGCAGGTTCCCTCCACCAGATCCTCTGTGCTGCTGCTGGAAGAGGCAGCGTCTCCCTCACACACCAGGTTACCGGGGTAACAGGCTGTCTCCAGCGACTCCGCAGACACCACGTGGATGATCTTGGGGTTGTTACAGTTCTCCTGGAACACAAACATCACTTCTGAATCATGATCGTAACAAAGAAATTGGTGTCAAAAAAACAATTACATGAACAGTAGCATGTACAGAACAAAAGGCACTGTCTCTGCACTTACCTCAATATCGGGAGGCACAGGTGAGTAGAGTGGGTTGGAGTAAGACATCTTCTTCTGTTTGGGTTCAGGAGGGTCAGGCTCGTGGCCCTTCATCAGCTTCCTCAGTTCACTGTTCCCCTTACCTCTGCTGGACAGGACGTTAGAGAAGTGGATAATGGGGAGGGTCCCCAGGTGACGTCTGCGTCTAGTACAGAACAAAATAGTTAATGTCAATCTAGTCCATGCTAAAATGGCAACTGACTCATCAATTCTATGCCAATTTTATGTTGAATGGCTGCCCTTCTGCAAAATAAACCCAGTTTGTACTGTGTAACCAAAGATCTTTTCTAACATCAAAAAGTTGAGTACCTTTGTTCAAAGATGTAGTAAGTAGCAATCCCCACGATGAGGATCAACAGCAGAACTCCACAGACCAGGCCTGCAATCCAGCCACGATCTTCTGCAGAAGGGTGAACAGACAGTTGTTTCAAAAATACTGATAGTTGGCACAGCTACGTGTATGTCAGGAAAAAAAACAACTTGCAATGTACAATTCTGACTAAGACAATTCATCAAAGTTAAGCAAATGTTACACTGTACGATATGGAAAAACAATCTCTCTCAATGGACTGATGACTTACCAGAGCCTTGAGGACTGGACCTGCTGTCATTCACAACATCAGGACCATGCTGACAGTGGAGCCCTGTAAACCCTGGATGGCACCTGAGTTAAAAAATCAATTCCACATTTCAGGGACCTTAGTAAACATTTAAAAGATCCGACTACAAAATTAATGTGAAAAATGTAACGGTGGTATCTTAGCTTTGACTTAACAAATTGATTGGTAGATTTAGATTTCAGATGAACCATACAATAGTCAGTTGTCAATACAGGATACCTTAATCACACCAAAGAAATTCTTACTACCAATTCAATACTGATGCTTAGACTTCTACCAAATATTCATGTGAAGAGCAGACCTCAGGTAAGCAACCTACCTGCACTCCACCCACCCATCAACAACCATGCATGTCCCTCCATTCAGGCAGTACCCACGGAGACATCCAGCAGGCATGTTGGGACTCACTGCAGAATGGAAGGTAAAAAGGAAGAAAAACTTCTATAGGCGTAACTATAAATTAGGGTTATTATCATAAGGTTTACCATAAAGTAAAGCAGCATAGATGGAAAGGTGGTATCGTCATGTGTTGCAGGAAACTCCTGGACCAGCTAATGGGTAACCCATGTTGAACTTTTTTTTCAAACTCGACATACAGTGATCTCCTCAAAGTAGAAAGCATTCAAGGACTGACACTTAGTTAGATCCTTCTTTTAAGCACTGCAGTAAGCACACAATAGAAATGATTGTTTTACCAACAATTTCATGTGTTTTACATCATTCACTGGAAAACTATGTGTTCTACTGACAAGATTTCATATGACCTCTACCTTCAGATGATTCAGTGGCAGGTGTTGAGGTGGGGAAGACTGTAGGCACACATTCTGCCCTGCTCCCTGGGATGAACTCGTATCCCTTGGGACACACACAGCTGAAACCGCCAGGCTTCAGCAGACACAAGTGGCTACAGGGTGCTGAGGAGCAGGGATTTGGTGCTGGAAGGAGGAAAAAATATTAAATTGAATATTAAGTAAGTCCTGAGAAAGAAAGGTTCCATTGTAAAAAAGAAGAAAGGACAACTAATTCTAGACTCTAGTTGAGAAACATACAACAGAGTCAATGGAGAAATGTACCTATGAATATCACCAATGTCAAACTTATGAACTACATTGCAATATGATGGCTCTTTAGTCAGCAATAACGATTTTTTATGTATCAAGTTCAGTGTTTTTTATTGTCATAAATGAAGCACTGTGAACTTAAAAAAAGGAATACAGACAGTGAAACCAATATGAAGAAACAAACCTGACTTCCTGAGTACAGAGTGCATGACCTTAATACCACTTGGTCTGTGAAGCCCGTCCTTTATTTTGACAGTGTCCTCCCCTGTCAGCCTGTTGGCAGACTCCACGGCCTCTCTGTGCCAGTCAGTCCAGTACATCAAGTCTTCAAACAGGGCCAGACCAAAGGGGTGCTTCACAGTGGTGGGGAGGGAAACCCTGTATTGTACAAAGATATAACAAAGATTTTAGACTAATATTTATCTGCCATAGATGCTCTGTATTGAACCAAAAAAGATTAACACGATTATTCTCCTATTTAAGGATTAGGAGTGGAACAGTTAGCACAAATTCATAAAACATTTAAGCTACTCAAGGATGTTGACAGAAGTCAGATATAAAAGAAGGAATATGTCACCTGTTCTTCCCATCATAGTCACAGTACTCAATCTTATCCAGCCGTGCGTCTGCAAAGTACAGTCTCTTCAGGATGTCGTCCACAACAAGTGCGTTGGGCCAGAAGATGCCTGTGGTGATGATCATCCTTCTGTTGCCACTGTCCATGTCTGCTCGCTCTATCTTGGGCTCAACCCCCCACTCAGACCAGTATAGCGTCCTAGAACATAACATTTCATAACAACATTTATCTATTTCTTGAATCATTTTTGAATTACCTTCAAAATAGCTTGATGGCTCCATAAACATTGGCATGGCACAGTCTTAAATTTGCTTGCCAGGAGTATATAAGGGGAACTGTTCAATATGTACAACATGTTTGAAGTCAAACTGGTACCTGGGTGACCTATATGACATAAAGCAACACTGAGAAAGAAATTATTTTTTCGAAGAAAGGTTTCGTTAAGTCCTTGAAATTAACACATATAAAAGGATGGGTTCTACTATACCTCTCTGCCATGTTGAGTGCAATCGCCCTTGGTTTGTCTATGTTGTGTTGTAACAGGACAGCTCTGTGCTGACAGGACGGCAGACTGCACACCCCGACCATGTTGGTGCCTGCATCTGTCCAGTACAGGTTGTTCCCGATCCAGTCCAGTGCCAGGCCATCAGGTGACTCCAGACCATCCACAAACTTACTCCAGTTACCTGAGGTCAGGGATAACCTGTTGATGGTACCCTGTATGGGGAGGGAAGGCAGGTGGAATATCTTAGCTTAATGTTATCAATATTGGTACAAGTCTGGCACAAATTTGTATTGGTCACAGGGTTAAGCAGCAGGGAGAAGGTTCAATTTGAAATTTGGAAAATCATAATTATAATATTGACTTGTGCTGATTGACTTTAAGTTCAAGTAAAAAAGAGCTTTAAGGTCTTTGCAAACAATGTACATTTACTATCAAAGGAAAAAACAAATTTCATCCAGGATACTCACCAGTGTTGCGTCAGTCCAGTAGATTTCCTGGGAGTTGAGGTTGTACTCGAGGCCGACCATGTGCCCGGCATTGTCCACCACAACACTTTCATACTGCCTGCTGTTCAGGTTCATAGCTCGGATCTCATAGCCAGTTGAAAACAACAACTTAGCTGAACCTCCTGGAACAAAAATGATGACAAAACCTTTTATCTCAGGAGAACTATTTCATACATAAAGTGCAGGGGCAAGCAAGGAAGTTTTGAATATTGATTCTCGTTGTCATGCATTCATGCTACAGTGTAATATAGATCAGTTTACATGTACATAGAATACCTGTTGCCCTGCATGTTCGGTGGTCTGGATCCAGTCTGTAGCCCTCATCACAGGAGCAGTAGTATGTGCCTTTGTCGTTGGTACAGAACTGACTACACATGCCAGGACTTGCACACTCATTGATGTCTGAAGCAAAAAAACCCAGAAATATTAGTTAATGACATTTGAAGCAAGAAAGATATCAAAGATGTCAGAGAAAAATATGAATCTACAAGGACTAGAGTTGAACACCATCCTACTGGTCTGACCTGCACAGGTGGCCCCATCCTCCAGGAGCTTGTACCCAGGATGGCAGCTGCACCATCTCCCTCCCGGGGTGGCGTGGCATGTTCCTGTACACCCACCATTATCCTGACACACAGAAGCTGCAGAAAAAGTTATCACATGTTATATATAAACATCCCAGGATGAGACTTCTTCAGTACTTCTAGTCAAGTGTTGAATATCATACTCTATAAAAAGACTTTTTTTGCATTAGAATTTCAAGGGCTGACCCACTTTAATAGACCAACATTTTATCCTGTACAGTGATCACAGACCATCAGATTGTCATACGAATATCTTCTGGAAAGTTCTTTTCATAAAAGAGTCTGTGCCATTACAATGAAAGTAACGCTGCAGATCCTGAAAACGCTATTTGTATGGATACAAACGAGAACTCACCACAAAGTCCTCCCTCATCTGAGGCATCCGCACAGTCTGACCTCCCATCACACACCTGGGACAGAGGTACACACTCCCTGGTCAGGCACTTCCACTCCTCCGGTCCACACTCTCTCCAGGCAGCCACGGTTGTCTGGGGCACCTGTGGAGTTGTTGTAGCCTGGTGCACACAGTCCTGTTCATCTGCCATGTTGCCACAGTCATTGTCTCCATCACATCTCCACCTGACAGGGATGCACACGTGGGTCCCACAGCTGAACTCACCTGCACCACATGCTGCAACACCTGCACAGGAACACAACCAACTGGTGTTAACTTGTATCTGTTCTAACCTTCTTTCTCCCTGCTAAAGTAACCTTTTGGCAGCATATTTGGATTGGTTACTAGGTTGGGCAGCAATGGGAGAAGATTAAATTTACAATCACAATGCTGGCGTAAAATGCCAGCGTAGGAACAGCATCATTCTGTTTTGGTAAGTAGTTGTAGTATGTGTCCAGTCTGATTTGACTGTTGTGGGGATCGCTGACACAAGCTTGAGTCCGTGGGTCATTGGTGGTTGATCGGTGTATTGATTAAAGAACACTAAATGTCCTTTTTTGGCACAATACACAAGTTTAATTGCAGCTGTTTGTATCACATTAAGTAATAAATTTTTACCTATTACACAGAAATACAGTGAACCTATGTTATAAACATGACAGAAATCAAAGCTAGAGAACTGCCACATTACCACATCCCTCCTCGTCCTCTCCCTCCCTGCAGTCGGCGTCTCCGTCACATTTCCACTTGTCAGGGATACAGACACCAGAGTTGCAGGCGAACTGATCCCCCTGGCACGTCGTCTCAGCCTGCCCCTCACAGCTGCGCTCGTCTGAGTTATCCCCACAGTCGTCCTGACCGTCACACACCCAGCTGTGGGAGACGCAGGCCCCGTTGGTGCAGGTGAACTCGGTGGTCTGGCAGGTGGTGGTCGGGGTGGGGCAGTCCGCGGGCTCGTCCGAGCCGTCGTCACAGTCGGGGTGGCCATCACAGCGCCACTGCTCGGGGACACAGCCTCCGGACTGGCACGGGATCAGACCCTGCTCGGCACTACAGTCTGTGTCAGGACAGCCGTGTTCGTCTGTACCGTCTGTGCAGTCCTGCACCTGATCACACCTGGGGATGGGTACGGATGGGGTTAGCTGCTACCAAAGCTTACAGGAGTTGTCAACCATAAATGTGCAAATATATGAAACAATTGTCTAAAAATACTTGGTACGTAACTTTTCTTCCTTTTAAGAATACACATTAAAAAATTCTTGTGCAGTTACTGGCTACCAAATGTACTACAATTATGTAGTCTGTAGGTATAGAGAGGTATAGAACTAGGTATAGTAAAAATTGAATTTACCAGGGTTTAACTCAAAACTCAACAGTATACAATTTTGCCCCTCGGCATAACACACCAGCTTGTGGACACATTACAATGACATCCAACGTATCTTTTGAAGATATCTTGCTTAAGAACCTCGATCTGATTTTCTTAGCTACATGTACCCTTACCTTCTTCCATCAGGCAAGCACCTGTAACCATCACACAGGAAGGTCTGAGGAGGACAGGTGACCGGCTGGCAGCCCGCCTCGTCTGACCCATCCCCACAGTCATCCTCCCCGTCACAGTGCCAGGCCTCCATGATACACCGCCCATTGGTGCACGTAAAGTCAAACACTGAGCAGGTATGTTCTGAGGGGACAACAGAGACACAATCACATTATAGTAAACCATATCTTCATGCAAAGACCAGACAATGGAATTAAGGTTATTACAACTGCATTATAATGATGTTAAAAAAATGCTTGGTAGATTTTTATCCTTTTCAAACTAAACAAAGACGAAAGATTTGGAGAAGCAGCCATTGATTATACTTGGTTCAATCTGATTGAATCTCCTTGGTTTAAGTACATGTACAGTACTGAATACAGGAATGATGTCTTACGACAGTTGTGCTCATCTGATGCATCCTGGCAGTCCACGTTCCCATCACACACCAGCTCTTCTGCCAGACAGCTCTTGTCTCCACACTGGAACATGTCTGAGGGACACTTCTCATACTCTGGGGGGAGAAGTCCAATTATTTCAGACATTAAAGGGTGCCTACCAGGGCGGGTGAGTTTTCATGCTAACAGCCACTTTGTAACCACACCTGAACAAATTGACCATAGCAAAAATTGATGTATCTGTTGCTATTTATCGTTACTTGATTGTTTTCATGTTGCATTCACCGTTGTTAATATGTTACAATGCATGGTAATGAAATAGGTGGTCAGGTTATCTTGTTGCAATCTAAATAAAGTCAAAGTCAAAAGTGATTACTTACCTTTACAGGTGTTCCCCTCCAGGTGCAAGTTGTCTGGACAGGTGCACCTGTGTCCAGCAGGTGTGTTCAGGCAGAAGTGACTACACCCACCGTTGTTTACAGCACAGGGACTGGTACCTAGTAAACAAACAAACAAAATCTGTTTAGCTTGCATAGTGATGTCCTTGGTGCTGAACAGGCATCAAATCAAATGCCCAGAACAAGAAACAGTAATGAAGTGTTACCAGTGTCTCTGCCCTTGGAGTCACATGGTGTAACAGCCATTTCATGAATGACAAAGAGAACAAGGTGAAATCATTGCTTCAATGAAATCATCTTCAAATGCAACCCGCCACCTTCTCTTTAAGCGATGATATCTCAAGTTACTGCACTTGTATAATAGCACACAAGAGTTTGTTACTTGTTATCCAATCAAATCCAACTACAATATAAAAATTAGACATTAAGTACCATAGGACAGTGCTGGTTACCATTTGTCACTATCTTAGTGGTTCTTTATTGTAGTATTAGATACCCATGGCACTTGAGCATAGAAAGCTTCATGTAATACTTAGGTTTGTCTAACCTTGCTGCCTGTATTCATCCACTAGCTTGAGGTCCATGATGCCATGCTGTCTGCTCAGAAGAACAGTGGAGCTGATGCCTGTGTGCTTATTGGCACTGTGGATGGAGGCTGGAAGGGACAAAAACATAGTATTACATTTCCACTGACTGTAATGTTAGATATGTTAATTGTAAAAGTAATACCAATCCAAACGAATCCCTGCTTCAGACCTAAGCAAAGGCATACCACACAAGAACAATGGTTTAGACAGCACATTGTATGTTGGTACCGTTTGAAAAAGGAAAGAAAGACATAAAACGACACAAAAGAAACCTTATCCTACTTTTAAAGGAGATCTGAAGTGTAGTGGAATGCAAAACAGTATCTGATATAGTGACTTAATATATATGACTTAATTACCTACAAGCCCATGAGAAATGTGTAATTTTAACATCTAGTTGTATTGACTGCATATGGAGTTCATACAGACCTGTGTTCCAGTCAGTCCAGAAGATCCTGTTCTGAGAGACGGTGAGAGCAAACGGATGCTCCAGGTTCTCCAGGACTGTCCTCCTGTTTCCTCCGTCTGTGTGGACTGACTCTATACTGTCTGTCCCTGCATCAGCCCAGTACAGCTCTCCCTCTGTAAAATCTGAAAAACAATGAGGATAACTTTACTTTTACAAAAATGTACCTGCTGTGGTGTACATAGGAACATAGGAACTTGATAACAGATTACAGACTCATGGTGACTTTTGATGTCTGTAAGTTTTGGTTCCATATTCTCTGGATGCCCATGAATATTTCTGCACCTTCTGAACAGCTAATCCCTATACAATGCACATCCTTTACCAATGCATGATTATTTAAAAGCAAGGCATACATACATGTACATATCATGGTCATATTAGGGGATATCAGGCTTACCCAATGTGATGCCATTAGGCCACTTGAGACCAGAACTGACAAGGATTCTCCTGTCTGCTCCATCCAGGTTGACACGCTCAATCTTAGGGTCACTGCCCCAGTCACTCAAGAACAAGTACCTGCACACAGGAGAGAAAGTTAGTCATCTGTTATATGTTGTAGACTGTTCAGTTCAGTTCATCCTACTTGTAATCAGGTGACACACAAAAAAATTCCTCTTTTGTAGACTGACAATTGAATAACAATGTTGTGCTTTAACTCCAACAAGTTGTACAAGATGTATGCCGAAGGACATTTTTCAAATGTGCACACAAAGAGGAAAAATATTTTCAGAATGCTTGTCTCTCCAACCATATGCAATTACAAGGCTTCTTAGCAAGTATAGGGGCAATGCCCAATTTGATGACAAATGATATGCCAACAGGCAATAAAAGACATAAAATAAGTTACAATAAGGTACGATTATGTCCAAATGAAGTACATGTACTAATTCCATGAAAACAAAGTGTGAGAGGGTCCTGACTCTTTAATCCACTCGCAAAGAAAACTTTGTATGAAGTTTTCCCACCCGTTGACGGGGTCCACAGCGATGCCCCTGGGTTTGTCCAGTCTGTGCCTGAGGAAGGTGGAGCGATAGGCCCCGTCCAGACGGGACATCTCAATTATGTTCCTGCCAGAGTCTACCCAGAACAGGTTGTCTCCCAGCCAGTCTACGGCCAGACCATCCACAGTGTGCAGACCCTGGTCTACCACTACCTCACTGGCAGGGAAATAGAGAAGATACAGACTGTCATTCCTAGTGCTAATAAAGGGTTAGTTCAGTCACTGTGGTATCCAGTTGTAGTAGGAGGCTAGAGAATTTAGATTGCTAATCTTTATAGATATTGGGAGGAATGATTGTAACTTATCTATAGTGTGTAAGTTTAAGTATAGTGTGTAGAGCTTTATTTTACAGCATGTCAACTACTGTAAGATTGTTCAAAACAATGTTTTTAAAACTGAACAGCCATGGCTGAGGGCTTACAGTAAAAGTTAATCACACAATAGATACATGATGAGACACTTGCCTTCTCTCTGTGTTGTTCAGGTAGGTCCTGTAGATGACATCAGAAGTGACATCGCTGTAGAACAGCATCTGTTTGTCCCAGTGGAAGTCCAGCGCTACAACACTCTGTGCCCCTGCCGGCTTCAGGGCCTCTGAAGTGCTGGAGACCCCATCCAGGTTCAGCTGTCTGATCTCAGTGTGCATGGAGAACAGCAGGTAGGCCTGCGAACTGTCATCTGGGAAACACACAGAGGTGGGACAATGAGGTTAGTTAGGAGATGTAAACGTATTTTAAGACAGTTGTACTCCAAACCTGACCACTGGTGATGTTGTTATAGGTGTGTTACAGTGCATTACATGTACAGACCATAGCATACAATACAGGTGCCAACTCAATAATCTCAGTGTTTACTTGGTGGATTTTCCAAGAAAACAAAACTTGTATGTAATCTTATGTTTTGAAAATATGTTAAAACCAAGTTATTTGTCATATCAGAGTGATGCCATTTCAATGTAAATCATCTTCATCATCAGTAGAATCGTGTTGCCTCAACATCCTTCACGATACCAATAATTCAGTGTTGTAAAGTAGCTCACCGATACAGGTGCGTCCGTCCACAGCCACGTGTAGTCCTTCTGTACAGGAACAGGTGAACCCTCCTCCTGGTCTCAGCAGGCACAGGTGGGAACACGGGCTGTCTTCACATGGGTTAAGCACTGGGTTGGAAAAAGCAACGTTAGACGAAATTCAATTTAGATAATTGTAAGAGGGTTTCAGAAGTTGTCTTCCCCATCAGACAAATAGATAGATGCTGTACTAGAAATCAAACTTATTCCAAGATTGGAGAAGAGTGTCTTGTACTCACTAGTAGGCTGCTGCAGAGGATGATAGACCAGGATGCCCATGGGTTGGCTCATCCCTTTCACCATGTCACGCTGATGTTTGCCAGTAAACTTGTCTGCCGTCTGCACCGAGGCCAGGTGCCAGTCTGACCAGTACAGGAAGTCTTCAAACACGGCCAGGGAGAACGGGTGCTCCAACTGTTCCTCCATTACAATCTTTACACACAGGACACAAGAGGGTGATTATACACTGATATCAAATTGAATGTAAAACACAGATTCTAAACTTGGCATTGCAAATATTTATTATAATAAAATTCTCTCCAAGGCAGACAACAGTTATAGCTGGATTTGAAATACGATATAGCAGTTTTGTCTATTATTGTAATACTACATAATATAGCAAACATCTTAAAAGTTTCTTTATTCTGTTTAGCTTTCTGTGCTCCATACCTGGCCTTGTAGCAGCAATTTAAGCATAATTTTGAATTTAATTTTGAATATATTAACCCTTGTTATGTTAGAATGTCAAGGTTAACATGTACAGTGTATGTAATTTTTGAAAAATACTAAAGTCTTCTATCATCTGTACAAAAAAGTAAGGATGTATCTGTCTCACCTCCCTATTCCCACCATCTAGATCCATTTTATGAGCAATGTCCAGCTTGGCATCAATCCAATAGATCTTGTCCAGGGAGAAATCAATGACCAGATCATTGGGCCAGCCCACCAGGTGGTTTTCTATGACTCTCCTCTCTGACCCGTCCATTCCGGCTACCTCAATCTTAGGTTCATAACCCCAATCAGTCCAGTACAGCAGACTGCCAGCAAGAAAATGTCAACAGTCAGGACACAACCAACATCCATAGTGTTGAAAGAGATACAAACAGTAGTCAAGCTAAAAAGAAAAAAATTCATTGACTGATGCTAATCTTACACAGAAGAAATGATGCTACTGTGATGCCCTTACCCATTTCTGGGGTCCACTGCTATGGCCCTTGGCTTGTCCAGGTTGTCACTCAGCAGCACAGTCTGGTGGGCTCCGTCCATGGTGCTGACAGAGATGGTGTTGGTGCCTGCATCTGTCCAGTACAGGTTCCTCCCCACCCAGTCTACTGCCAGGCCGTCTGGGGTCTTCAGTCCTGAGGGAGAGTTCTCACAAACTTAGGATATTCATTCAAAATCTGTGGAGCTATCTGATCTGACAGAGGGAGGTCGCAATGTTTTGGACCACTCCCTCAAGCACAGATTCAGCAGTTCTTTCTGCTTTCAGAATTTAGTTGTCCATGAAATCTTAATGCATTGTTTTGGATACATTGTAGGTATTTTCACAAGAGAGTTTGTCTGGAACTCAGTCCTTACCTGTTGTAACCACTCTCCTGATGTCTTCTCCCCCCAGCTTGACAGAGGAGATAGTCTCATCAGACACATCGGTCCAGTACAACCTGACAAGGAACAAGAAAAGATACAAAAGAAATTCTTTCTTACCTCTCAAAAGAAGTCTTTTAAATTTTTTTCTATCCTAAGCTTTTTTGTCTTCAGTAACAAGAAGTTCATTCCTACATGCTTGTTCTCTACTTTGTCAGACCTATGAACATAGGCACGATGAACAATGCCTTATATATGAAAATAGACCTCACCTTTCCTCCAAACTGTCAAAGGACAGTGCAACAGTGTTCCTGAGGTGACTGACAACAGAGCTGTACTGGCCTGTCCTCAGGTCTTGGGTACGGATGTCGTTTCGGGAAGATACCACGAGAACTGGATTGGGGCCTGCAAAATAGAATATTCTAGGTCAATATTGCTCCATGTTGCTCACATTTGCTCAGTCATATGGTCTTCAAATATTTTCCAGCACAGTTGCATCACAATATGCCACCTGATAGCTCTGTTCCAAATCCTAATAACTTTTCTATAATATTTGGATGAAAAAAGGAAAACACTTGATAGAAAGCATGATGATGACTCTCGCTATGGTTTGTTAGAAATAAGAAGCCAGTTAGTTGACAGGTACACTGTAGGAGACCTACCTTGCGCCTTGCACTTTGTTCCCAGTTCCAGCAGGTAGCCATCCCTACAGCTGCACCTGTAGGACCCCTTGGTGTTGTCACAGCCTTGACTACAGCTGCCAGGTGTAGCACACTCATTCACATCTACAACAGGAGAACATGTAAAACCATTGTGTTAATAGTGTATGTAGGAAATAGTAGTTGTCAGGTGGCTTGATAGATACAACCATCTTGACAAAAACTTGAACAGTAGAAGTCAAAAGAATAAAGTCCACAGATCAGGTAGTTTCTACTGGTAATATTTGTCAGGGCTGCTGGAATCATTTTTACTATGATACAATAGAAAGAACAGAACACTAAATAGTTAGCACCTTCACATGTGACATTGTCCGAGCTGATGTTGAACCCTACATGACAGTGACAGAGGGGGCCTTCAGGTGTGGGGTAACAGTCAGCTGGCCCAGCACATGGGGATGTCTCACACAGGTGTGGACCTGAAATACACAAAGTTTACTACATGGTGCATTTGTTTCAAAATCCTACTGATTCAGTTCATAAACACAATAAACTCAAGGATTATAGAAATAATCATGTTTAATGGCATTTCCTTACCACATTTGCCCCCTTCGTCTTTCCCATTCCTGCAGTTGGAAGTGCCATCACAGACCACCTGTAACTGCACACACAGGCCATCCCCACAGGAGTACCCCTCTGCACAGTCCACAAAATCACCTAACAACATACAGGACATATTCAAAATACTACATCCAGACATGCTACATATAAATGCATACATAACAGCAATGCCATACAAAGGTCTCAACTATGGGTACCCTACAGTAGCAGTCAGTACCTGTGGTGCAGTCCTGTTCATCTGCACCGTCACTGCAGTCCTGGTCTCCATCACACTTCCAGCGCAGAGGAACACACTCCCCGCTCCCACACTGCAGCTCCATGGGGTGGCACGCCTTCTGAGCTACAGGTGTGAAGGCAAACATAAGAATGTATATAGCAGGTGGAAACAGTTTATCTGTTTGCAGTGTCAACTCAGTTGGTCTAAAAAAGTTTTCAACACCTTGCGGGAGCTACAGTGCTCACGATAGATTGAAAGCCTATCCTGAGTGAAGGAAGAACTTCCAGAAAGCAGCTCAATGAACTATTTCTTTTAATCACTTCACACACACATATTCAAAGTTCACTGCCTTTGTACTAGTCTGTTACTTACTGCAGTTGCTCTCATCAGAGCCGTCTAGGCAGTCGTTCTTGAAGTCACACAGCCAGACATTAGGGATGCAGTGGGAACGGTCGGCACACTGAAAACCATCACAGTCTGGGGCTGCCGTTATGCCTGTTGAGAAATTCCACAAGAACATGGAACAATTGTCTGTGACCTGCAAAGCTACATTTTATAACTGATAACATGAGATAGTGCTACCAATAAGTGTTGGGACATTATTTGTACCAGACAATCATGTCAGGCAGACAGAAGACTATAAGACAAGAAAACATCATGTCTACATGCACACCCAAGGACCTATGGTGTAGCCATTGTATGCACAGATCTAGAAAGCAGGGCATGAAAACACAATACAGAGGTCTACAGTTTTGTGACTTCAATTTGATATCAGAGAAGGAAATATAGTTACCACAATCTGCCTCGTCAGACCGATCCTCACAGTCGTTGTCCCCGTCACATTTCCAACTCCCCAGAATACACTGTCCATTCTCGCACTGAAACTCACCCTCATTGCAGCCCTCATAGTCTGGGAAGGGAGGAGTAAAGACACATACATATTACAGTTAAACAATTCAATTCAGACTTTCTTTTTTAGCAGGAGACAATCAATCTAACAGAAATTTCTGGCAAAATAACTGGCAGAAATACTACACCTCAAAGGTGTTAACCTATCTTAGATCTAGATCTGGAAGTTGACCACATATAAAGTGATCAATTTTCCTGAATAAAAATAAAGATTCTGAAGTTATGTTATTTCAAGTTAGCTTATGTATGATAAAAAAGGAATTAAAGAATATACCACAGTCCTCTTCATCTGAGCCATCTGAACAGTCAGTGTCATGGTCACAGTGCCAGGTCTGGGGGATGCAGTGTCCAGACTTACACTGGAACTCACAGGCCTTGGGTTCAGCTGGACAGGGCATATCAGAAATACTCATGACTTTGTTTCCACTATAAAGCGGTCAACTAATCTTGAATTACACAAAATCAACAGGAAATGTTGGATCTTGAAAGTTGAAAATTGCTCTTAATGTTTTTTCATGTTAGGGCAAAGAAGAGTTAAGCAAGTAACTTGAATTTTTTTGAAATCCAAGGAAACAAAAGCAGTCAGACAAATCTTAACCTACAGTATATATAAAAACTAGGTAGGTATGCTAGATAAACTTTTCCATTAACTACCACTAGTAACCTCAGAACCAAACTTGAGTCTTCTTATGCCAAATTGTCTTCAAACCAGAACTCTAACAGTTTAGTCACAACTGCATTTTGAAACATCTGTTAATAGAGAACTTGAAATAAAAAAAAACTGTTTAAATGGGATCAAAAAAGTGAACGGTATGAAATTCAAAGGTAACATTTTGGAACTTGAAGTTAACACGCAAGCCTTAGGATTTCATTTTCTGTTGCCACCAATAAAACGAGCCAAACAAAAAGTGTGAATACCTAACAGACATCTATTATTAAATGAAATGGCCCTATCTAGAGTGCAGGTTAATTTTCGTAAACAAAAAACTTCTCCATTGAGTTTTGAACAGGGAACCTGTGATACTAGAAGATATGACTCAACTAGTTGCGCGCTTGTTCCTAGTAGTGAAGCGTAGGGTCGTACCACATCCTCCCTCCTCGTCCGAGTTATCAGGACAGTCCCTGTAACCGTCACACCGCCACGACATCTGGATACATGGGTAGCCCTGCAGACACTGGAACTGGCCGGCTGGACACGTCACCGCTCCTGTATATATATTCACCATATACTTCTATTTGTCCATTCATAACAGTGGTACCTCACAGCTGCATTTAGCTCACAGTTTGAGTCAATGCTATATACAACATTGCATCAGGTTTGCCTATATTACTAATTTACAAACCTTTTTAAGTTATCATGCAAGAGAAGCCGGTTCTAATGCAAAGGATACAATATAGCTTGCAATGAATACAACATTGAATACAGATTTCAGTGTTTCAGAACAATATGTTGCAAATCTGCTGCCTATTCTTCTTTTCTTTATTGCTGTACCTCATGGTCCAGAATATCATGCCAACAAGTCATTAATAGTGCAGACATGCGATTAGTCCACCACACATCATATACAGTTTCAGTCAGATGTTTCACCAAAGGTTGCTTTGTTTCAATTAGATAAATATACATAATGTCATCATTTTGCAATGGCTATTCCTGGTGAGTCATCAAAACTTACCACAATCAGATTCATCAGAATTGTCGGTACAGTCATTATCAGTGTCGCAGACCCAGTGAGAGGGGATACAGCGCCCATTGGCACACTGAAATTTGTCTTCACCACAATTCTCCACTAGAACCAATGAACAAAGGGGCAAGCAAATGGCAGAAAAGACAGATAAGGGCAAATTACTGTTGAGTTCAAGTAAATTGAAAAACATTCAACAAGACAAAACAAGACAAAACTACAGATCAAACACATAATCTAAATACTACTTTCTAAAACAGTTGAATAATTCTACTAGACCGAAGGAGAGATGATTAAACTTTCCCTACCAGTACTGGAACAATGGAAATTTTAAGATGAATCAGCAGTAACAAACAGTATAACAGCTAACCGGTAGGATCGGGGAACAGTGACTGTGGGTCCTGACAGGTTGTCCCATCATGCAGCTGCCAGCCAGTAGGACACATGCAGGTGTAACCCTGCGGCTGTGTGGGGGACAGCAGACACAGATGGCTGCAGGTGTTCCCATCTCCACTCCTGCAGGGGTTAGGGGCTAGAACAAAGGGTATATGGGGATAAATACATGGCAAAACTTGCTTAGATATATCATTAGGATGACAAAAATGTATGACCAGAAATGTGGCAGATATAAATTTCATTTTATCTCATAAAACTTGTGTTTAGGTGCAAGGTTACAAGACAACTGAGGCATCCTGCTGCTCTCTGCTTGCAGGGTAATCTAACAAGATCATTCACTAGTCACCAATATCTTTCATGACCACAATCTACAGGTAGCCTACCAATGTAACATCTATCATTCTATGACGGTTAGACATCCAGGTAAAGAGATACACAAGAAAACAGTACCTTCAATCTGGTTGAGTGGATGAACCATCTTCACCCCAGTGGGTTGCTGGGCCCTGACCAACACGTACACCCTGTCTCCTGTGTACTTGTGCGCCAGCTTGACTTTGTTGGTTCTGTCGTCACTCCAGTACACCAGGTCTTCAAACACAGCCATGGAGAAGGGCTGCCCAACGTCCAACCCTCGGATCAGGTATCTGTTCTCCCCACGCAGGTCTGTGGACTCTAGGACCTGGAAACAGAACAGAGGCAGATAAAACTTGATCCCCATCTTTAATGCTACAAAATTCTTATAGATGCCCCTGACCTAACAGAATGTTCATAAGATGAATATTTTGTGTAGGTGTGAAAAGGTTACCTTGAGTTTGGAGTCCATCCAGAAGAGCCTGTTGGAAGGATGGTCCAGGGACAGGCCAATAGGCCACAGGAGCTTCTTTCTCACGATCATCTCTCTGCCTGATCCATCCATGCCAGACATCTCAATCTTGGGAATCGCACCACAGTCACTCCAGTACATGTTCCTATGGAATTATTATCATCATGGAATGAGAACAAATCAACAAAGCCAACAGAATTAAATATTCTAAATCTTAGATTGGTTAGATTTTCTAGCTAATTTCAATGTTGGCAAAGGAGAAAATTGAGTATTAGTGTCTATTTTAGCTGAGAACGTAGGGAAATTTTCAAAACATCTGTAATGCCCAACTTTACCTGTTCTTTGGGTCCAGTACTAGGGCCTTGAGCAGTCCTAGAGAGCTCACCACACTTGTTTTGTAGAGGCCCTCTAGTGTGGATACTGCAATGTACTTTTTGGCTGAGTCTGTCCAGTATAGGTTCTCTCCCACCCAGTCAACAGCAAGGCTTTCCACCTCACCAAGACCTAACAACACATATGATATAATATCATCAATGTACTAGTTTAAGACAAGTTCGTGATCTAATAATGTTTGCCTTTTGCTTCATAGCCATTAAAAACCTTGAGAAAATTGAAACCTTGTGACCTTGTATTCAGCACCATAGACAGCACCTACAAAATTCAGCACCAAAGACAGCACCAATAATAATTTCTAAATAGACAGCACTTGTCAAGCAAGCTCTATCTGCCTGTCAAAAGAGATGGCAATCATTCAAGTTTGATAAGAAGGTACCACCTTACCTGTAAGAATAGTTTTATTGCCTCTTCCATCCAGACCTGCTGACTTGATACTGCCAGACTCCACCCAGAACAGATTCTGCCGAGCCAGGTGGTAGTCCAGCGCTGCGGGGCTGCCCACCCCCCTAACCACGGGCATGTAGTCTGTCCTGTTGCTATGGTGAATGTGAACAACCTTTCTGATGCTGCTGGTCTCAGCAACAAGTAGGTACGGCTCTTCTCCTGAAGATGTTAAATTATTGAATTTGTTAAGAGGCCATCAATATTTCAAAATATATTCCAAGAAACAAGCATTGTTCTCAGCAAACAAGTTCTATACAGTCAACCTCTGTAAAGAGTTGAGAGTTTAACTGTTAAACATGATCCAACACTCACCCATGGCCCGACAAGTGCTGCCATCTGGTTCCAACTTGTAGCCGTCCGCACAGGAACACTTGAAGGAACTTTCTGTTGCATCACACAGCTGGCTACAGGCTCCGAAGTGTAACACACAGTGGTCCACAACTGGATACAAAAATAAAACATGGTTGAAAAAGAATGACACACATTATTGAGTGGATCTGCTGCTGAAAACACTATATACCAAAATTTTAAATGTTTATGACACTTCTCTTCAGCGTACAACAGTAATATCAACTTAACATTTTCCTGGGAAACTGAAGAAAATGAGAAAAGATTTTTTTCTCACCACATTGAGTTCCTTCGTCACTTCCGTCAGCACAGTCCTCCTGACCATTACACAGTAAGGCTCGGTCGACACAGGAGCCATCTGAGCAGGTGAACTGGGTAGCCTTACAGAACGGCAACACTGGGGGGTAAGAGGAGCCTGTGCAGGGAGCAATACAACAATCACATTATATGTCATTACAATTTGACATGAAACAATGTCTGAAAATTAAATACTTGACTCATGCTTTATATGGATTCTTGATTGCTAACATCATTGTACACATTCTAAAATGCTTCCTCTAGCCTATTATTATGCTATGTATAGTACGTTGATAAAAGTTAGACATCCAGGTAATAAGATACACAAGGAAATTGTTCTTCAAGCAACTGAATAGTTTTTCTTGTGAACTATGTATGATACATATAACTTTGTTATGTGATCAAATCTTTATCCTTCCAGCCCTGAGTTGATATGACTTCTAATCCAGACGTACCACAGTTTTGTTCATCAGTGCTGTCCCTGCAGTCCCTGTCTCCATCACATAACCAGGTGTGGCTGATACAGAGGCCGTCGTCACACATCACCTGGCCTGGCTGACAGGTGTGCACACCTGGGAACAGGACATGTTTAAGGGCACGACATTAAGTATGAGGTCACCATGAGGTCATTACACAGGAGACAAATAATCCAGCAGACTTCGAGTTGAATTATTTATGTACAAGTTAGTCATGGATATTGTCTGGCCTGCTATGTTTCAGTCTACTGAGGAAGACCAGAGTGACTGGTCGAAAGCTCTAGGTGAGAGAATTTTTTGTGTTGGACCAAAAGTTTTAACTTTAAACATGTAACTACCAACACAGATGAACTTTCATGATTGTAAATGTATAATCGTTTTTAGACTGACACCTCTGTAAATAGCCTCACAATTCAGCCCTCCACGGCTGCCAGGAGGCATGTATGTCTTGTAAGACCTAATAAACCAGTCTACTACTACTACTAACTACTACTAAATCCCTTACGAAGCATTTATCACATGTACACATATTTACCACATTGGTCCTCATCCGTGCCATCCTGGCAGTCCTTCTCCCCATCACAGTGCCACAGACTCTCGATACACTCCCCACTGGCACACTGGAACTGGTGGGACAGGCACCCACTCCCACCACTGGTAGCAACATCTGGGGAGGCATTTATTGAAAACCATTTCCATAAACATTAACAGGCAGGTCTTAAGTGCTTGCATATAAAGCAAGTTCACAAACTTTTCAAGTACTGATTTTGCAGGACTAGGACAGCTCACAAATTTGCTTACAAACAAATTGATAACAAGTGTAACATGTATAATACATTTTCTCAACAGTTACATTCCAATCAAAACAGCAGGAAAGATTCACATGTAGTTAGAAAGGGATTCAAATTTTACATGTGACCCTAACCCCAACCTTAGCTTTTAACATCAATACCACTGCAGACCATCCTATTACATTATTGGTCAGATATTGTTTTTAGTTTTACAGTCAGAGCTGTGTAGACCGTGATCTTTATCAGTACTGACCACATCCAGCCTCGTCACTTTCATCTGGACAGTCAAAGTCGCCGTCACACCTCCACCTGGACGACACACAGCTCCCGTCTGAACAGGGGAACTTGTCCTCACCACAGCCGTCTGTGCCAGCTGGGCCCACTTCCCTTTCTGTTAACAACATGGACACAACAAAAACATCAATAGACAAGGAAAACATCCTCTTCTACAAACATGCAGACTAAGAAATTATGTTTAAACTTTTTTTTTTTTAGTATTCAGTCTTAAAGCTGTTAATCATGCTATTAGATTTAAACAGTTCTAACATTGAGATAGGAAACTTTTGGGTACCACTATTCCCTCTGAAAGGAAACTGCCAAAGGACCATAATATGTCAGCTTCAGCAGGGTAAGTTCTAAGGGGTAATGCTACAAAATAAGAGTTGAAAAACAGTCATTATGTGTTAAACTGTTAAACCTTAAATACTAGCTATAAGACACGTTGGACTTTTCAGTAGGGCACTACTCTCTAAACAAGCTACTCTAACTAATCTAAGTTATATGTGGTTAGTAGTAGGTAGAAATAATTTGTTGAACTTAAGGTTGTCTATTGAGAGGAAAACCTTTATCTCTAGCTAAGACATGTGTGACTCTGACCTGACAGTGTGCAATTGCTTTCATCCTCTCCTTCTTTGCAGTCAGCTGTACCATCGCAAACCCAACTTGTGGGGATGCACCCACTGCTACATAGGGTTCGGGTAGGGCTACACGTTACAGCTGAAACATCCCAGAGAGTTTATTTAAGCTTGGGCTTACAGTACGTGCCAAGCATGTATATTGTCATGCAGATTTTACAGATAAAATGAGACCCAGATAGGCCTACAGGTGAGCTGAGTTGAGGAAGGTGGGCTACCCCATGGAGGTAGCATTAAAGCATAGCACAGCAAAGGAGATAGGCTAAAGGCATGTCAACCAGAGAAGCTACGGTAAAACTTCCTACGCTCAAGAAGGATTGCAATAAATCTTTATTAATTCAGCAGCTGCTGATGAGGCTTGGAGTTCAAATTGCTACTGAGATGTCATTGGCTCATATTTGGTCTGTGCTGAGAATGAAATAAGAATGAAATATAGTCGCTGTGGAAAATAAATAAATAAATAAATCATAAATCAATGAATAAATCATAAATCAATAAAACATAAATAAGCAAAGTATATAAAAGTGAAATTGAAGTTAAAAACAACTAATAACTTTCAACTCAAACAACACACAAATACAACAAAAAATAGAAAGGTAGTGCATTACACTTTACTTGAGTGATATGGGGGGAGGTAATACAAAAGCTATACATGTAGTATTTCTAAATTAATAATGTGTCATTAATTGCAGCTCTATAGTACTTTTTTTAAAACTCCTTCCACATTGTCCTTATTCCCCTATCTAGCACTGCCACTAGCCACTATCCTGTGTAGTCCATTGCTCCTCAAGACCAACTCTAGTGAAATTGTCAAAATGTCAATTGTTGAGAATACCCTTCACTTATGACACAGATCAAGAGAGATGTCACCTAAAACCTCTGAACTACACCTCTTAGGGACAAGCAACAATGTGGCGGTACAAGAAAACTTGAAAACAAGAAAACTTAAGAGCTTTCACTACAACTTTCCCTCTCATTCACTTACTACAGTTGTCTTCATCGCTCTTGTCCATACAGTCTGTCTCGCCATCACACAGCCAGGCCACTCGAACACACTCCCCCGTCCCACACTGCCAATAGTCCTCCCTGCACTCCGAATGGTCTGGCAACAAAACAAAACATCACATGCCCTTATTAGTGCAGGCTTCTAAAGAAATTTCACATGACATAAGAATTCTCTATCAGTCAAGAATGGCTACATTGATCAACCAGTATGAATTTAAGCCCTTGAACAAATCAAAATTATTTTTGTAGGTAACATCTTGTCAACAATTCAAACATCCATTCCTTCATTGGTTTATTCAAGCTTGAAAACTTGCTTTGATGCACAAAGACATTTTATCGCATGTAACATAAAGACAAAATACATACAGCAGCCTCGCTCGTCTGACCCATCTGAGCAGTCTGTGTTGTTGTCACACCGTACAGAGGAGGGGACACAGTCTCCTGTGAGGCAGCGGAACTGGTCTGAACTACACACAGTGGGGGTCATGTCTGAAAAAACAGCAAGGGACTATAATAAGGGTACAAATGTATTTCTTCAAAATAGTATATCAACTTTTAATTAATAGCATGACAAAGTTAAACTGGTATATGGGAATAGATACCTAAAAATCGTTCATTAGTAGAAAGTTCAAACTGATGGTACCAACATATTTCATGGCAAACTTCCTCTGAACATATTTGAAAAGTTATCAACTGAAATGGTTGAAACAGGAGTTATTCGATGCCCAAATGGACGTCATCCAAAAAAGGGTGAATCACATGTGTGCCAGGCAGCCTGATTGTCCTACCTGGGCACCCCACCTCATCCGAGCCATCCTGACAGTCCGGTTCCCTGTCACATCTCCAGCGGACCTTGATGCACTCCCCACTGCCACAGTGGAAGTGGAAAGGGTGGCACTGCCAGGTTTTCTCTGGGGTGGGAAACAGATCAGTTGAATTACAGTCAAGAAAGTCTGATGGTTCTAAGATAACAATCCTCTGTGTTCAATCATCTAAAATGGTACGACTTGGAAAGAACTGGGGGGAGTGGCTATCAAGGAAAAAAATGTAAAACATGTAGACTAATTTAAAAACTAAAATGCATATTTGCAAGGGACAAGCATTCACAATAACAGTAAATCACTGGTCTGAATTTGATTACCTGATATTAGTGATAAGGTTTAACTGATCACACTATCACAAAAACCACAGCATACTGATTCTTATGTTGTCAAATTGTACCTTTAGACTTATTGAAATACACTAGAATAGTTGCATGATACAACAAAACAATAATGTAATAGCAAGACCCACCACAGTCTGCCTCGTCGCTGCCATCAGGACAGTTCTCCTGAGTGTTACACCTCCAGGCCTGGGGGATACATGACCCGTCTCCGCACTGGAACTGGTCTGATGAACACTCCGCCAAACATCCTGAAATACAGGAACATCTTTATGAGTAGATTTTCAGAGCTTCCAGAGCTACATGGCTGGTGGAAAGATTATTGAACATTCCTCACATGAATTTTCTCAAAATTTCCACTTTCAGAAACAGCAGCACTCTGGAAAACATGTCTATATTTCTCTCCATAGCACTTAGGTATAATATTAACATGTTGAAAGTAGCATTAAATGTGGCTAGAAGTGGA
>NW_017803046.1:2316350-2321125 GCF_001625305.1 Branchiostoma belcheri | reverse complement strand
CGGAACTGGTCTGAACTACACACAGGTGGGGGTCATGTCTGAAAAACAGCAAGGGACTATAATAAGGGTACAAATGTATTTTTCAAAATAGTATATCAACTTTTAATTAATAGCATGACAAAGTTAAACTGGTATATGGGAATATATATCTAAAAATCATTCATTAGTAGAAAGTTCAAACTGATGGGACCAACATATTTCATGGCAAACTTCCTCTGAACATATTTGAAAAGTTATTAACTGAAATGGTTGAAACAGGATTTATTCGATGCCCAAATGGACGTCATCCAAAAAAGGGTGAATCATGTGTAGTCAGGCAGCCTGATTGTCCTACCTGGGCACCCCACCTCATCCGAGCCGTCCTGACAGTCCGGTTCCCTGTCACATCTCCAGCGGACCTTGATGCACTCCCCACTGCCACAGTGGAAGTGGAAAGGGTGGCACTGCCAGGTTTTCTCTAGGATGGGAAACAGATCAATTGAATTACAGTCAAGAAAGTCTGATGGTTCTAAGATAACTTTCCTCTGTGTTCAATCATCTAAAATGGTACGACTTGGAAAGAACTGGGGGGAGTGGCTATGGAGGAAAAAAAAAGTAAAACATGTAGACTAATTTAAAAACCTAGAGTTCCCCGATCTCATACCTTCGCCAAATGATGTTAATCTTTATGACTGACAAAGTTTAGATTAGATTATTCCCCCCTGATTTAAGAAATAGGAACCTAATTTTCATGAATTATATCATATTATCATAATCTCAACCAAAAACAGTCTTATATTAACAAAGAATGCATTCTAGCATTTCCTAATAAATTATGCAAATGAGGTACTGATTTGAATAAATTATGTTTAATGATGTTCACCTCAATTTAACTTTCAAATACCACAAGTATGAAATTCCAGGCAGTTATCATGACATAATTATAAAATTTTCTCATTAATTATGCAAATTAAGTCATTATTAACATAATCAACATCTTTCTGTGTTTCTCTCGTTGTCAATTACCAATGTCACAAGCTTCAATTGTCCTATCATGGAATGCAGCTGATTTATAGAATTTCCCCATAAATTATGCAAATTACATCCATATTTGCATAATTGTCACATAATTATATTAAGCATCACGTAAGCTACCAACATACTAAAAATCACGACGATCAGTCAACCGGTTCTTGAGTTATCCCCTTTTGAATATTTTCAAGAATTCATCCCTGCAGTTCCAGAGCAAGCCGCTAGGGGGCCTAAACTCACGTCACTTCTTTCCCACCACAAGAGCTACCTACCATCTAAATTTCATCACCATGGCATGTCTAGATCATGAGATATCAAAACCGGAAGTTCAGCTGCAGTACCATAACAAGCCGCTAGGGGGTCCAAAATCTAATCATTTTGAGGTCTCATCAAGACCTACCCACTTACCAAGTATCAAGACAATCCATCAAGGCCTTCTCAAGTTATCGTGTTTACAGACAGACAGACAGACAGACAGACACACACACACACACACACATACACGAACGCCCCTGAAAACATAACCTTCTTGGCGAAGGTAATAAAATGCATGTTTGCCAGGGAGAAGCATTTCACAAATAACAGTAAAGCACTGGTCTGAATTTGAAGCCTTGATTAGGTTTAGCAGATCAGACTATCACAAAAACCACAGCATATATCCTAATGTTGTCAAATTGTACTGAAATACACATCTAGAATAGTTACATGATACAACAAAACAATAATGTAATAGCAAGACCCACCACAGTCTGCCTCGTCGCTGCCATCAGGACAGTTCTCCTGAGTGTTACACCTCCAGGCCTGGGGGATACATGACCCGTCTCCGCACTGGAACTGGTCTGATGAACACTCCGCCAAACATCCTGAAATACAGGAACATCTTTATGAGTAGATTTTCAGAGCTTCCAGAGCTACGTGGCTGGTGGAAAGATTATTGAACATTCCTCACATGAATTTTCTCAAAATTCCACTTTCAGAAACAGCAGCACTCTGGAAAACATGTCTATATTTCTCTCCATAGCACTTAGGTATAATATTAACATGTTGAAAAAGTGCATTAAATGTGGGTAGAAGTGGAACAGTCCATTCTTGGATGGGGATCAAAATATGGCAAATGTGCCCTTTAAAAGTTTAATTGTGGTACATGTAGTTTGAAAATGAATAGTTACTGGCATCTTGGTGTTTCTTTTTCTGTCAATTTTCTTCTTAACAAATTAACGTTACTTATTATAATTAACATCCAGTGGAAGAAAGATATTAACCTGATCGTAGTGATACAACTCAATGGAACAGAAATGGTCTAGGACTAGAAGGCAGCATCGTGTAGATCACAGGCTGTGATACTGCTCAATTCAAGTTCATTGGTCCCTGACACAACATCACAGAAAACCTCACCAATCACCTTTTGCCCTGTCCTATGTAATGCCAACACTTCACAGAAATGACCAGCACTAATCAAGCTGCTGATCAGAAAATAAACATTCCAAAGAATTTTCCTCAGCCACATCCTGTTCTTCAAGCTATATTTCAAAGCAGTGACTGTTATGCTAGACAGGACTTGATTCATACTTTCCTGCTGTGCCACTAACAAAGGAAATGAAAGCCGCACCTTAAACCAACAATGGCATACTAGGAACCTGACCTTAAGGACATATGGGAGGATTGCATGGAGGGGTGGGATGAATAGGCATCAATTGTCTGTAACAGTAAGTGTAATAAATGCAGATATTGGAAAAAATTAAATTTTTACTTTTTATTTTCTTGAGAAAACATTTTAATAGTACTGGAGTAGAGGCAGAGCCATAAATTTGTCATGACCATGACAACAAATATTATTCACTTCTGTGGTAACGTTATGTTGACGTCACTGGTGTTACATATAACGTCATCTTCAGCGCATGTTCATTATGAAATCATTAATATTATTCCTATCAAAGAGGTTTTTTGTTCAAACATAAGCATTGCATGCTATCACCAGGACACTTGCTGGACACATCCCATCGGTGGATGCTGGTCACCAGTTCAACAGGTGTTTCATCTTCCTTTGTTATGTTAATTTGGGAGATACAGATAGTCAAAACAATGGGAGTGTCAGGAGGGCTCATAACCCGGTAAATTACAAAAGAAGAGAAAGGAAGATTTACACGTTCCAGTGCGTATGTCACAGATAATATCCTGACCCATTTTCCACTAGGAAAACAGACATATTACTCTACTCCTTCCTACATGCGGAGGCGTAGTGACATTTAACGTTACATGTATCGTACAACCAGACACAGACGGAATATTGAGTTTCAATAAAATTTTAACGCCAAATTTCTCTCCCATATATCCTTATCGTCGCGTCAAGATAGTAAGATACAACCACTGTCACCTCACCCACCTTTAAAATACTGACTTCCAGTCAAAAATAAGGAGAGAACGAGGAAAACCGGAGCCCCCATCTAGCAGCAGCGCAGCCCACGTCCGTTCCTCACGACGCCCGGAGACCAAATGAGCCAAAATGGCTGCTTCCACTCAAATGAATGTCGTCCGATCCTATGATGCAACGCTCTGTCTACCCAGAAAACGACAGATTCACCAAATATTTTCCTCAGATTGTTCACAGCTTGGGTCAGGACAGATTCATAGTGACATACTTTGAGACTTCTCGTCAGATTTTGTACTGTTGCTGGGACAAAAGAATTTCCCGGTAAAATTCTTCCCTGTGCGACCACGTGGGCCGGGTGTGTTGTGCCAAGCGTGAAATACGATCCATGATTGGGGAAACAAGGAGTGGCACCACGTGTTGGTCTGCTGTTTTGTGTGCGGACGCGCCAAAATCCCACATGGCCATGACGCCATCTGGATGGCGGAACCAAGCAGATGAAGGGGATCCGAGAAAATCACATTTACCATAATAAACAAATAAATGCGTTAGTGTTGTTGCTTCTTCGTTTTCCTTCCATTAGGATTTGCGTGAATGAATATGGCATCAATGTGCGTGTACTAAATTCCAACTGTAACTTGACAACCCAAACTAAGTAGGTTAAACGAAATCGTTGAAAACCACAAAAGGGATGTCAAAATGTCTTGTGGATGGAACACAGGCTAGTAAGAAAACCACTGTAACGATAATGCTTAATGATGATGAATCTGTTAAATTGATGAAAAAACTCAACGCTAGGTCAAAATATGAAAATGTTGTAGATTCACCGTGGGATGTTTATAACGAGAGAAAAACAATATTCACATTCGGTTTTTGGATAGATAGATTGATTTAATTTTAAAGTAAATCAGTACGTCCGTGCCCGGCGCGGGATTTCCTGCTGGTGCTGGAGTACTTTGACGAGTCGCTAGTCCTGCCGAAACAGTGTTCGGGAGGCAATATTCGGCTATGAGTGATAGGGATATAGAAAAAGGCCGCTATAGAAAACTACCTGTGCACGAGAGATTATGTAAATATTGTACAATGAATGCAGTGGAAAATGAAATACATTTTGTTAGCCAGTGTCCTCACTATGAGACCGAAAGACAGTTACAACAATTTCTCCATCCTTTCGTCATTTTAGAAGATTCACCAAAAAAACTGACATTTCTACTAAGATCACAAAATTAAAACCCACTAATTATGCAGAATGTGGGACTATTCATTATCCACTGCCTTCAAAGAAGAAGTCGAACCCCATAATAGCTAGCGTAGTAGTAGAAGTAGAAGTTTTTTCCAGACAGTTGTTACTTGTCTCCTGTTACTGTATTGCAATGTGTTTTATTCTTGATTGTAA
>NW_017803046.1:2308219-2316330 GCF_001625305.1 Branchiostoma belcheri | reverse complement strand
ATACTGACTTCCAGTCAAAAATAAGGAGAGAACGAGGAAAACCGGTGCCCCCATCTAGCAGCAGCGCAGACCACGTCCGTTCCTCACGACGCCCGGAGACCAAATGAGCCAAAATGGCTGCTTCCACTCAAATGAATGTCGTCCGATCCTATGATGCAACGCTCTGTCTACCCAGAAAACGACAGATTTACCAAATATTTTCCTCAGATTGTTCACAGCTTGGGTCAGGACAGATTCATAGTGACATACTTTGAGACTTCTCGTCAGATTTTGTACCGTTGCTGAGACAAAAGAATTTCCCGGTAAAATTCTTCCCTGTGCGACCACGTGGGCCGGGTGTGTTGTGCCAAGCGTGAAATACGATCCATGATTGGGGAAACAGGGAGTGGCAGCACGTGTTGGTCTGCTGTTTTGTGTGCGGGCGCGCCAAAATCCCACATGGCCATGACGCCATCTGGATAGCGGAACCAAGCAGATGAAGGGGAGAAAATCACATTTACCGATTAATAAACAATAAACAAATAAATGCATTAGTGTTGTTGCTTCTTCGTTTTCTTCCCATTAGGATTTGCGTGAATGAGTATGGTACCAATGTGCGTGTACTAAATTCCAACTGTAACTTGACAACCCAAACTCGTTGAAAACCACAAAAGGGATGTCAAAATGTCTTGTGACAGTGATAGAGCATTTTAAGCCATTTTTGGCTGGTTCAGACATCTGGGGGTCAGAGATTCAAGTCTCCTGTTTGGCGTCTAATTTTACCCTCCTTATTACCTTCGCCAAGTCCAAGAAAAGGTTTTCCTCGAGCTCGTACACTTTAGGGATCTTTAGGTCTTTATCTCGCACACTATTATCAAGGACATTATACACAGACCTTGCTATTATAGAACAAGCATGCCATCACTCGCCAAAGACATGTGCGTGTGAAAAAGAAAAGACTTGAGAAAATTTTGAAGATAGCCTGTAAGAAAATAGCCTGGGTTCCATCCTGGTTAGTTTACGTCCGCTCCCACAGTCGCTACCACCAACCATGGTTGGTGGTAGCGACTGTGGGAGCGGACGTATGGTTGGTGGTAGCGACTGTGGGAGCGGACGTAAACTAACCAGGATGGAACCCAGGCTAGTGAGAAAATCACTGTAACGATAATGCTTAATGATGATGAATCTGTTAAATTGATGAAAAAAACTCAAAACCAGATCGGCATGGCCTTAAAAGTTAGTATTCTAACGTTAAACCCGAATGTAAAATATGAAAATGTTGTAGATTCACCGTGGGATGTTTATAACGAGAGAAAAACAATATTCACATTCGGTTTTGGATAGATAGATTGATTTAATTTGAAAGTAAATCAGTACGTCCGTACCCGGCGCGGGATTTCCTGCTGGTGCTGGAGTACTTTGACGAGTCGCTAGTCCTGCTGAAACAGTGTTCGGGAGGCAATATTCGGCTATGAGTGACAGGGATATGATGTTACATATATAAGTTATTATAACGTTACATGTATCACTTGTTTGAAAACCTTATCATTGAATGCATGCGCAGCATATAAGCATTGTTCACAATCTATACAAATTAGCTCCTGACCATTTCTATATAAAGTTAGCTGTGTACTTTCGGACTCTTGAAGTCCCACCCATCGATGGGCCAGAGTTTGCTTTCCCCTTAGTAAGAGGCTTACCATGCATTGTAATGCGAGCTGGCATTGTGGGACTTGTCTTGCTCCATTTGCCACCTTGCGGGACCCTGTCACGGTAGCATCGATGATCATCGATCACACGGCGATGACTTCTCCGTGTCTTAATTGTTGACCTTACAGCCTGATAGGTTCAGGTCATAATGTCCGCGCTTCGTAGGCATATCTCCGTTCACGTGGATTCCAAGAGTGTGCGTGGAGGAGGGAACTCCAAGGAGCAATATTCGATGTTCAGCAGAACAGCCGCCGCCGTGCTGGGCGTCCTACTCGGTGCCATACTGACTTACGTCTCGCTGTACGTAGATCTGGGCGGCTTTCAAATCGCCGCAGAAAGTCAGGCGTATTCACTGCCCAGGTAAGTGGTAGCCTTAATAGCATGCAAAAAACTTGGGGTTTTGAGGGTCTTCAGGGTCTTTGGGAGCTTTTATGTGCTATTTTCTGATTGCATATGGACAGCATAGCCGGCCTGATTGAATTACCCCCGTTTTTAGAACTGGGCTAATTAGAAGACAGCCGAAGACCACAAAAAACCCCTGTTCTATAAGCCTGCTACGGAGGCTAGGTGAGTGGTTTGATGCCGATTTTCGTTAACATCCCAGTATGAACATGTTAACTTTACAGTTGTGTGATAGAAATTGTGAGAGTCCAGCAAGAACTCGTTAAGTTTAAAGCAGCCTGATCAAATAGCACATTGCGGCCAACTGTATTTCAGTAATTAAGTTTGCGTCTCAGTGAGAGTCATATTCAGCTATTGTCTGATATGCGCCGATGTTGTACGAAAAGACGACACACAAGAATACATGTAACGTCACCAGTCCTAATTGAAATCATGTCACCAAGAAAGCGACACAAGGCAAGACAAAAATGTGTGGGGTGTGGTCGACGAAGGAACTGGCGAATTTCTGTGTTCTGGCATGCAAAGTGAACAGCCATCAAAACAAAAATATCGTATTTGGATATTTTAGACATATAAACGGGTCCGAATGAATTTGTGCTGTCATCATGACAAGTTTTCCACAGATGACCATTAAGTTTGTTGTGTTAGCTGCTTGCTGAGGTGGGCTATAAGGCCAGACAGTGACCATGCTTTGTACTAGTACCATGTTGACATAGGCTGTTAATGGGGCGGCGTTATTTTTTTTCGGGGAGCGACGCGAGTTAATGTTAACGTTACGCCGCGGAGGGACGGTTTTGCAGGTCTCTCCTTGGAAAAATCCCTCGGCGGCATAACTCGCGTCGCTCCCCGAAAAAAAAAAAGAATAATAATAATAACGCCGCCGCATCAGAAGTCTGCAAAGGAGGCTAGCGAAAAGCGAGGTTCAGTCAGGCTATAGGCCCAAAAGGTGGACCCGAATGGTCAGTTAGTACGTGAAGGAACAAACGTTAACATCCAAACAAACTTTGTTTGCTCGACAAACTTAGGTTCACAGACTTCTAGCAGAGAAAACGTACGTTTTGTTTTCGTCCTATAGTTCGGTATTTAGTGATCAAACGGACTTCAATGGACATCGTTCCATTTTCAGGGGAGTTACAGTGAACGGTAGTGCCGCTGCCATAGCTGCGGAGTCCTACAAAGTTCTTAGCAATTGGAGCTTGACGGAAACGCCTCCAGCTCCGCCACACGGGCTCTGTAGTGCAGAAAGAAAACACTTTGCCTTCGTCAAAGTGCACAAAGCTGGTTCAACAACACCGTACACTGTCTTCCAGCGGTTCGGACGCAAACGCCATCTACAATTTGTATTGCCTAGCAACGAGAGAGTAGATGTAGGTGAGTTCCTATGCTTAGGTTGCCATGTTCGCCACGCATGTTTAATCTGTATGTGTTTACTTAGGGGGCTTTCGGCGCATTTTTTGCCTTCAATGTCTTAAGCCTTTAGATCAACAGGTATTTCCTACGTCTATGGTACATGCACGCGAAGTTAAACCCACTTTTTCTGAAGGAACCAAGGAGGATTAACTTTTAGACGTATGTGTTCAAACTTTCAAATATGATTCTGAAATACCATATTCGTCCGAGTTTTAGGGCTCAGTCTAATTATAAAGCTTTGGCTTGCATAAAAATATCACATGCTCAACCAAGACCCCATACCCCCAGGTTGGCCGTACCTGATGAAGAAGGAGGACTACCTACAGCCCATCCCTGGCCGGCCCTTCGACCTGCTGGTGGACCACACGGTGTACAACAGGGAGATCTTCAGGAACCTGCTGCCCAACGACACCGTGTACCTGGCTATAGTCAGGGAGCCTTACAGGTGACAAATGAGCTGACATACTTGTGCTCTTCTCTAAGCATCCCAATATTTGCTGGGAGATAAGCATGTTGCCGTGGTTTGATTACTGGGGAATGGGAAATTAACATTATTTTCCTCTGAAATGTTTTTCCTACTGGAAATTTCCATACTCGCTATAGTCAACGAGCCTTACGGGTGACAACACTCAAATCATTTGGGCAACTGAATGCATTTTAATTTCGCCCAAGGGTGCCGTTTTTAATTAGCATAGAAAGCTCACTTGGCATGTCGTCACATCATGTGTCAAACCTGTCAATCATATTTTCTTCAAATACTGTGCTGTCTTCTACTTTCATCAGGCACGTCTCAGAAATTTCGATCCTTCCTCTTGAAAACGAGTCAATGGAGGCTTCTCAAAAGCTTTCACGCATTGTGTACCTGAAGATCTGCTCTTCATGCTCCAGTAGGGTCCGTGGGCATCAGGGTCAACGTACTATAGTCAATTATGAATAAAGACTTACCAGCCCCGCCAATATCAACAAACAACACACAAAACAGCTGCATTGGGTTTAATAATTGCATTCAGAATGGTTGTGATTCTCACGCAATATATATTGAATAAAACGAAGGAAATATGTTTAATGTTGGCATCTGTGGTTTCAACTGCAATCCACTGCAATATGAAAAATAAAAGTGCAATAAATGGGTCTATGCAAATGTGTGGTTTAACCTTGCTTATGACCCTGGGGTTAAGAGTTCCATGCTTGGCCGATTGAGGTTATTTTGTTAACTCAAACTAAACAAATTCGAAGAAAGTCAGGGACAGGTGTAGTTGTTGTTACAATACGCTGGATTAGACGCCCGCCTTGCGCACAATTTCACAATTCATACCAGCGCCACCGACTTGAAAAGATAGCAGGTCCAACACAATGTTGCTTGTCAGGACTACCTACAGATATGAACTCACTCGACTTGCCGATTATGCCACTGAAAGAGTTCATTTTAGGAGTCCTGGACTACCTACAGAATGGTTGTGATTAAAAAAATACAGCTCGAGGTCGCTCGACATGCCGATTATGCCACTGAAAGTGTATGCTACACACGTACACAAATGATTTCTACCCTTCCGTCCATCTCTCGAAGCCTGGTAGAGGCTAGACATAACCCGATTCCCTTGGGACTCAAAAGTACGCCAAGTTGGAAGGAAATGTCATCTACACTGCATTATACCTTGGGCAAAATTTAGGATTTGACGAATCGTTTCTTTTCCAGCCATCTTAAATCGGTTGTAAACTGGTATTCCGTGGTGCGAAAGTACGGGCTACAGAAAACTGACCCGGTGGACGATCTACTGAAGCATCCAGGAGAGCTGGACCGGAAGTGGCTAGTCCCGCGTGAGCACAAACAGCCGTTCTCCTACACACGCAACTTCATGTCGTACGACCTGGGGCTGCCCATCGCTCTAGCTGATGACGAGACGGTACGTCAATTAATCTGTTATTCTCTACATTATTTTTAAAGGGATATTCTATTTCTGGGTTTCTATTGAAACGCTGGTGTGCATGAGTTGAACGGGAGTTTTGAACGAGAGATATGAATGATCATGGTGCAACAACAGTTGCTATCTATGATGTAAAGGGTCGCTTATATGTTGTAAATTCAGCCCATGTTCTAATGACCATCAGACCTATATACGTCGGACGTAATGATGATGTCATAAACAGCTATGCTATATTTCATGTAATCTTTGTAATATGTCATTGCATTGTAATGATACCGAGTGCAATCTGAGATATCACATTCAAGTACAGTATTTGATCCAACAGTACGTCCGTGACTACATAGCCCAGTTGGACCGGGATTTCCTGCTGGTGCTGGTGCTGGAGTACTTCGACGAGTCGCTAGTCCTGCTGAAGCGCTACATGTGCTGGCAGCTGACAGACATTTTCTACAAAATACAGAACAGTCGAGAGTGAGTATATGATGATTTCAAGAATTAGCAATAAGTGAAGAGCTATACGAAAGGGACCTAAAATCACAATGCAATATGACGCACAAAAACGCCATGCGTCATGGATATTAATTTCACTTGACCTTTGCTCTTTCTTGTCCTCTTTAGATACGGTTTCAAGGAGGAAGACCTGTCCCCTAAAATGAAGAAGATCCACAGGAACTGGAGCAGGGCTGACTACCTGATCTATGAACACTTCAACAGGACCTTGTGGGACAAAATCACACATGAGGGGGAGGACTTCTTTAACGAGGTGAGGTGTTGATCACTGGTTTCGCACTGATACGTTCTTTCATTCATACGCCATGGCAATTTTTGGTACGTTTTTGCCAAAAGAAGGACAGAAATTATGAAAGGAATAGCTCAATGTGTCAATTTTGCTATGATGGCCATGGCCATGACATAAAGAATATAAAGTGAACATAGCTCATGATATCCGAGCTGTGATGCTCTGACTCAGATTATCGTCTTCTCATACAGCCATATCTTACACTTTAACAAAATGATGGGTAGAGCTATAGCAGACGCCACTAATAATGATGTTCTGTTGCAGCTTGCGCGGTTCAAGGAGATCAACCAAATGACGAGTCGATTCTGTGACGTAACGGTCGTCAAGAACAGCACCGCAGACAAACGCTTCGGCGCTTCCCGGTGGAACGACGAGTTCGTCATTGACGGCAAGTTCTGCGGAGTGCTGAACACCAGGCATCTCCTCAGCCTGAAGAGGATGCACGTAGAAGAGCTGAGAAACAAGGGGGTCAACATGCCATGGCCGAAATGGCTGGGTCCGCCTCCGAAAAAACCTGCAGACAAGAAGCAACCCCAACCTCAGAGCAAACCTGCAGAGAAGCAAAAACCCAAACCTCCAGTAAAGCGAACAGTCACAGTCAAACGTATAAAATCGTCTAAGAAAAGACGCCACTGATTCAACGTAGTTGATAAGGAATGTTAAATATCACTGTTCTGTCACAAGTTTGAAAATATGTGCAGTATATGATGTTGTCAACTTAATACGGTGTTGTTTGAAATGTCAGTCGATACAATTTATATTTTATCCCAATAAGGGTTCAGATGCACTTTTTAAAAAGAAGTGATTTATATTATAAAGTTTATGACTGTCAACAGTTGCATTATGGTTACTAATTAATACTTCACTTTGTACACCTTGGTGTTATCCAACTTTTTCAATATTTCATGGGGTGGTGCAGCACTTCGCATAACGTATGTTGCCTTTTGCAATAACGAATATACGTAAATAGCTTGAACACAAAGAGTCGTACTATGTATAGTATGTATATGATAGTGTCTGTAAACAGAGTCTGCATGTATACTTAATAAATAAACATTGTCTTACACTATTCACTATACTCTTATTTTCGTATGATGCCTTTATGCCTGATACAAATGATGACAATATGAAATGTTCACTAATACTTGACACAAGAACATTGAAAACAAGTATATTTCTGAGATGTCTTGCCGTAAAGTGCTGTTTTCGTCAAACTTGAGAAAGACAGAAACGCCCTGCTTTTTGGTATGTGAAGCCTTTAGAGAAGTGCGCATGTCAGCTGCGGTATATTCAAATGAAAATTCACCAAATACATCAAGCATCCGATAAAGATATAACCAATCGGAACGATGAATTAGAAAGAACAAATGAAAATTAAATCTAACGACGAACGCCTCTGATGAAGTGGATAAAGTAATTGCTGCATTGGCAAAATTTCGTGAGTGAGTCAATTTACATTAAAATGTACCGCACCTGACATACATACCTCTCAAAGAGCTTCACATACCAAAACGCAGGGCGTTTCGGCCTTTCTCAAGATTGACGAGAACAGCTCGTTTGCCTGCCAGACACACTCCAGATATTACTTTTTCCAATGATGGCATCTTCGACCAACAACAAAACGAGTACCAGTCCAGGAAGCACCACAGTGACGACACCGAGCAGTAAGAAGCCATGTGTACGTCAGGGATTCAGCTTTCTCATCTGTGCGGTTCTTCTTGTCGGCATGACGTACTTGTCTGTTCCGTCGGGCGTCATCAACGTAACGTCAAACGTCGTCCAGGGCGTCGCCCGGCCCGCGGCTTATAACGATACTGGCCGGTAAGTTATGGATGTCCTAAGGGGAGGGGTGTATTTTGGGTGTACACATAAATTGCGAGACAAGC
>NW_017803046.1:2302398-2308199 GCF_001625305.1 Branchiostoma belcheri | reverse complement strand
CAACAGTACGTCCGTGACTACATAGCCCAGTTGGACCGGGATTTCCTGCTGGTGCTGGTGCTGGAGTACTTCGACGAGTCGCTAGTCCTGCTGAAGCGCTACATGTGCTGGCAGCTGACAGACATTTTCTACAAAATACAGAACAGTCGAGAGTGAGTATATGATGATTTCAAGAATTAGCAATAAGTGAAGAGCTATACGAAAGGGACCTAAAATCACAATGCAATATGACGCACAAAAACGCCATGCGTCATGGATATTAATTTCACTTGACCTTTGCTCTTTCTTGTCCTCTTTAGATACGGTTTCAAGGAGGAAGACCTGTCCCCTAAAATGAAGAAGATCCACAGGAACTGGAGCAGGGCTGACTACCTGATCTATGAACACTTCAACAGGACATTGTGGGACAAAATCGCACGTGAGGGGGAGGACTTCTTTAACGAGGTGAGGTGTTGATCACTGGTTTCGCACTGATACGTTCTTTCATTCATACGCCATGGCAATTTTTGGTACGTTTTTGCCAAAAGAAGGACAGAAATTATGAAAGGAATAGCTCAATGTGTCAATTTTGCTATGATGGCCATGGCCATGACATAAAGAATATAAAGTGAACATAGCTCATGATATCCGAGCTGTGATGCTCTGACTCAGATTATCGTCTTCTCATACAGCCATATCTTACACTTTAACAAAATGATGGGTAGAGCTATAGCAGACGCCACTAATAATGATGTTCTGTTGCAGCTTGCGCGGTTCAAGGAGATCAACCAAATGACGAGTCGATTCTGTGACGTAACGGTCGTCAAGAACAGCACCGCAGACAAACGCTTCGGCGCTTCCCGGTGGAACGACGAGTTCGTCATTGATGGCAAGTTCTGCGGAGTGCTGAACACCAGGCATCTCCACAGCCTGAAGAGGATGCACGTAGAAGAGCTGAGAAAGAACGGGGTCAACATGCCATGGCCGAAATGGCTGGGTCCGCCTCCGAAAAAACCTGCAGACAAGAAGCAACCCCAACCTCAGAGCAAACCTGCAGAGAAGCAAAAACCCAAACCTCCAGTAAAGCGAACAGTCACAGTCAAACGTATAAAATCGTCTAAGAAAAGACGCCACTGATTCAACGTAGTTGATAAGGAATGTGAAATATCAGCGTTCTGTCACAAGTTTGAAAATATGTGCAGTAAATGATGTTGTCAACTTAATACGATGTTGTTTGAAATGTCAGTCGATACAATTTATATCTTATCCCAATAAGGGTTCAGATGCACCTTTTAAAAAGAAGTGATTTATATTATAAAGTTTATGACTGTCAACAGTTGCATTAAGGTTACTAATTAATACTTCACTTTGTACACCTTGGTGTTATCCAACTTTTTCAATATTTCATGGGGTGGTGCAGCACTTCGCATAACGTATGTTGCCTTTTGTAATAACGAATATACGTAAATAGCTTGAACACAAAGAGTCGTACTATGTATATGATAGTGTCTGTAAACAGAGTCTGCATGTATGCTTAATAAACATTGTCTTAGACTATTCACTGTACCCTTATTTTCATATGATGCCTTTATGCCTGATACAAATGATGACAAATTGAAATGTTCACTAGTATTTGATACAAGCACATTGAAAACAAGTATATTTGAGAGTTCTCTTGTCGTAAAGCTTTACACTGATAGTTGTTTCCTATTTCGTTTCAATTTTGAGCGGTGTTTCTTGTGCAAACTACGCACTGCCAGGTGTTGCAATATTTCAGTATCTCTCTTTCAGTGCTCTTCGATAGTCAAAGGCTTCCATGCTTAGGAGACGGCAAAAGTTGCTATCTAAGACCAATCTCCGACCAATTTTAGAAAAGTGTGTATGTCAGCTGTGGTATATTTAAATTCAAGTTCATCAAATATCCAATAAAGCATCCAATAAAGATATCACCAATCGGCACACTGTGCTGCCTGGTGGGACAAAATGAAGAGGGGCCAGTTCTGGCCTAAGCATTTAGGCGGACAGGCAGGAACCGGAAGAAAGAACAAATGAAAATTAAATCTAACGACGAACGCCTCTGATGAAGTGGATAAAGTAATTGCTACATTGGCAAAATTTCGTGAGTGACTTGATAGTCAATTTACATTAAAATGTACCGCACCTGACATACATACCTCTCAAAGAGCTTCACATACCAAAACGCAGGGCGTTTCGGCCTTTCTCAAGATTGACGAGAACAGCTCGTTTGCCTGCCAGACACACTCCAGATATTACTTTTTCCAATGATGGCATCTTCGACCAACAACAAAACGAGTACCAGTCCAGGAAGCACCACAGTGACGACACCGAGCAGTAAGAAGCCATGTGTACGTCAGGGATTCAGCTTTCTCATCTGTGCGGTTCTTCTTGTCGGCATGACGTACTTGTCTGTTCCGTCGGGCGTCATCAACGTAACGTCAAACGTCGTCCAGGGCGTCGCCCGGCCCGCGGCTTATAACGATACTGGTTGGTAAGTTATGGATGTCCTAAGGGGAGGGGTGTATTTTGGGTGTACACATTGCGAGACAAGCAAACTGTTGATAAACGCTTCTCTAATAAATTGTCATGTATCATATATAACGTAGTTGATGCATATTCAATGTAGTTGATGTACAATGTAGTTGTGTTCATGGCCCACAGATCGTCCTTTCATTTGATGAATCTGGTCGGTATTCTTTTATAATGGCCTTGGTCATGTACGTGCTTTGGTTCGATAGAATTGCCATGTATCCATGTGGTGTGACTTGAAAGGAAGATTGAAGCTTCCGGTATATTCGTGAATTTTTCACAAAGATAGATTGAGAGACGTAGTCGACTTAATTTTACTTACCATATATGTCAGCGCAAACGTTGATAAAATTGTTGAATCAACATTGTAACATTGCAATCCTTGCAAAATCCGTTAGGGCTGAGATCGTCGACGACGTTGGACTAGGAGGACGTCGCTGTAAGAAGACGAGGGTAGAGTCCTGCAAAGGTCTTAAAAGCAATTGGAGCTTGACGGAAACGCCTCCAGATTCGCCACACGAGCTCTGTAGTGCAGAAAGAAAACACTTTGCCTTCGTCAAAGTGCACAAAGCTGGTTCAACAACACCATACACTGTCTTCCAGCGGTTCGGACGCAAACGCCATCTGCAATTTGTATTGCCTAGCAACGAGAGAGTAGATGTAGGTGAGTTAAACGTTCCTATGCTTAGGTTGTCATGCAGGTTCGCCATCTGTGTTTACTTGAGGGGCTTTCGGCGCATTTTTTTACCTTCAATGTTTTAAGCCTTCAAGATCAAAAGGTCTTTCCTACGTCTATGGTACACGCAAAGTTAACCCACTTTTTCTGAAGGAGCTGAGGAGGCTTAACTTTTAGACGTACTATCAAGTAAGAAAACACTGAAATGCCATATTCGTCCGAGTTTCAGGACTGAGTCTGAAGCTTAGAATTTAGGTTTGGCCCGCATAGGCACAACAGAAATCTCGCATTTCATATGGCCGCTCAACCGCGACCCCATACCCCTAGGTTGGCCGTACCTGATGAAGAAGGAGGATTACCTACAGCCCATCCCCGGCCGGCCCTTCGACCTGCTGGTGGACCACACGGTGTACAACAGGGAGATCTTCAGGAACCTGCTGCCCAACGACACCGTCTACCTGGCTATAGTCAGGGAGCCTTACAGGTGACAAATGAGCTGACATACTTGTGCTCTTCTCAAGGCATCCCAATATTTGCTTCGAGACAAGCATGATGTCTGATTTGATTACTGGGGAATAGAAAATTAACATTATTTACCGCTGAAATGTTTTCCCACTGGAAATTCCCATACTGGCTATAGTCAGGGAGTCTTATGGGTGACAATACTCAAATCATTTAAGCAACTGATTGCGTCTTCATTTCGCCCAAGGGTGCAGTTTTTAATTAGCATAGAGAGCTCTCTGGCCATGTCGTCACCTATCATGTGTCACATCTGTCAATCATATTTTATTCAAACTTGCTTCAAGTACTGTACTGTCTTCTACTTTCTTCATACACGTCTCAGAACTACATTATAACTTGGGCAAAATTTAGATTTGACGAATCGTTTCTTTTCCAGCCACCTTAAATCGGTTTTAAACTGGTATTCCTTGGTGCGAAAGTACGGACTACAGAGAACTGACCCGGTGGACGATCTACTGAAGCATCCAGGAGAGCTGGACCGGAAGTGGCTAGTCCCGCGTGAGCACAAACAGCCGTTCTCCTACACACGCAACTTCATGTCGTACGACCTGGGGCTGCCCATCGCTCTAGCTGATGACGAGACGGTACGACATGCACTTAACATGTTTTTTTATTTGTTGCTCAACATGAAAACGTACAGGGCACAGTGGTGTGCAACTGTAGCGGCTGCTAATATAAGCCTCATCACATAAAGAAAGAAAGTACTGGCAGAGACGATTACAATTTATAATGAATAATATCACAGTCTGAAAGGCTGGGCAGTCAGAGATGTTAAAGACAATATGTAAAACTAGAATATTGAATACTTGATATTGATAAACAGGCAGGTCCAGTCAAGTGTACATCGTTAGCACTTAAGTGAAAGAATGGATATATGTGAACATGTGAAAGAATGTACAACCCCACCCTCAACAGGGAAGGGGGGCTACGGGTCGATCTTTCCGGCACTTGGGATTTGGCACTCCCAGCCCCGAGGACAGACAACACTTAAGCTCCTGTCCTGTATAACAGGAGCTTTCAGACTAATTTGCATCATCTTGTCTTGATTTGTCTGACTTTTGTTCCTTTTTCGACTTCCAAAAATTTGTCTTCACTTTATTTGCATATCAATCAACAGGTTGTGTATATAAACCTGCTTTCCCCTCTGGTCTCTCAGTCACTGACGAAAGCTAGTGGATACTAGCTGAAACGTCTGAAAAAAAAAATGACGTTTTCAAAATCATATCCAGTTGCTTGAGTAACTGTTTTTTGGCATATCGTATTACCTGGATGTCTAACCTTCATCGACGTAGCACTTAAGTTGTTATTCTGAAACATTTTCAAAGCAGAATCTGTGGGTTTCCGTTCAAACACTACGCCGACTGATAGTTTTGAACGAGTGATATGATTGATTTGCAACAACAGTTGCAAAGGATCGCTTATATGTTACAACTTCAGCCATGTTCTAAGAAAGGACCACCTGACGACCACGTCCGACTTGATCATTATATGTCAAGCCGTGATAAACAATTATTGCCTCTGTCAAATTTCGTCTTTGTAATATGTCATTGACATTGCAATGATACCGAGTGCAACATGAGGCACCACGTTAAAGTACAGTATTTGATCCAACAGTACGTCCGTGACTACATAGCCCAGTTGGACCGGGATTTCCTGCTGGTGCTGGTGCTGGAGTACTTCGACGAGTCGCTAGTCCTGCTGAAGCGCTACATGTGCTGGCAGCTGACAGACATTCTCTACAAAATACAGAACAGTCTAGAGTGAGTATTCAAGCAGATGTGATTTCAAGAATTAGCAATAACCGGGCAAGAAGACTATTGGATAAAAACTACGAAAGGGAGTTAACACCAGAGCGTAATTGATAATCATGTTGAACTGATTCTAACATATCTTTGCTCTCCTTGTCCTCATTAGATACGGATATAAGGAGGAAGAGCTGTCCCCTAAAATGAAGAAGATCCACAGGAACTGGAGCAGGGCTGACTACCTGATCTATGAACACTTCAACAGGACATTGTGGGACAAAATCGCACATGAGGGGGAGGACTTCTTAACGNGGTGAAGTTTCGCTCTGAAT